>NC_058135.1:273443646-273524188 GCF_016433145.1 Gracilinanus agilis
TGAGAGAGATCTAATAGCTCCTGATACTCCCACTGTTGCAGCCACCTGCAAGGCCCATGAGTGATGCTGATGCTATACACCAGGTTGTCCCTAACACCATTGCCACAGACCACTCCTGCCAATTTTCTATGTTTTCAGTCTAGAGAATGTCTTAGTTTGTCCTTTTGTTGGTTTTGACCCTCCAAAACGTGAATTAAGTGTTATTTTTAAAGTCAATTGCTGGGAAATGATGGAAGAATTTAAATGAATTGTGACCTGTTCTCATTCCTATTGGCTCCACCTTTCCCCTCCAATTCCTTTTAAGAGAAAATATAATATCCTTTCTTTGGAATTTTTGGGTGGTGTACATAGGTCTATAAGAGACAAATTCATTATCTATTTGAACATGCTTGTTTAAAGAGGAGGAATAAAAAGTGGTAGAGTTTACTGACTGAATAGTTTGTCCTATTCAAGATATTTGTTTCTTTTGTTGATCTTGATAGTATTTAACTTTTGAGGGGTGCCATGAACTGAGATAAGAGAGGAGGAGGGGGAATTCTTTAACTAACCTGCCTATTAGTGCCTTTTTCATTGCTGAATTTCATTGGCTAATGAAAATTCATTTAGCCACTAAATCTTTAATTGAAGTTTGATATTTTGTACACTTCAAGTCCAAGCAAGTGCTACTAACTTAATTTGTCAATCTGTTTCTTTTGTTGGTTTTGATATTATTTAATGCTGAGAATAAGGTCTCACAAAAGTATGTAGAGGGAAAAATTGTGAGTAAAGCCATTGCTGTATTTTTCAGGGTACTAAAAGTGTCTGTTAATTGGTTCCAGGCACTCCAAATTTCCTGTTTGTAGTGGCATTCTTCTTGATTCTCCAAACAGGACCTATCCAGATTCTCAAGCTTTATCCTCAAGTTGACAAACTCCTTGGTCCAGATGCTGTCTTGAAATTCTGCAAGTTGCATCTCCAAGTCATCAATTTGCACCCATTGGAAACCATTTGATTCCAAACTACTCTTGACCACTACATCAGGATACTTAATTATTTTCATGGTCAGTTCTAGGCTTCTAAATTGATTAAATCTATCACTGAACTGGTCAATTAATGAATCTAAAGCATGCTGGTACTTTATATGCAAGAGTTATGTTTCATTTTGAACAGCTGCCCGGACCTTCTCAAAATATGAGGAAAATACTTATAAGTTTTAGTTTCTACACCTCTCTTGAAAATTTTAAGTTTACTTTCAAAATCTTTTATGTATTGAAACATAACATCAGTACTTTTGCCAAAACCTTGTAACTTAAAATTCAGTTTGTTTATATGAACAGAGAGATCTGTAAAAAACATCAGGGTTTTGACCCACTTATCATCATTGAGTTGAGGAAAGTTTCCCAGGTTCTTATCCTCAAGAAATACCTTAATTTCTTCAAATTGCTCAAGAAAATGCTCAAAAACGTTGCCTCAGCTCAGCCATCTTACATTATTTTACATCAGCAGTCCTGTAGGTGGAATCAACCTCTAGTAAAAGTGCAGAAAATTCTCACTTGTGAAGGGGGCAAGCAGCTATTAAATTAACTATTTTTGTAACAACTGACATTAAGTCATTTAAGTTGGTGAATCCTGCCTTGGTACATAAAGCCTCCTAATGGATAATACAATGAAAAGGCACAATCAGATGTCCAATAGCTTCTGTAAACAATTTGAAAAATCTGACTTTTTTCCCTGCTGTGTTTGGTGCCCCCTCTGTTGCCACTGACACAACTTTAGAGGTATCAATGTTTAGGTCACGGCAATGGCGATCACAGGACCCCGAGAGATGTGTCTCCCACAGCATTCATTTGCTCCCTGTTCTTCTGCTTGAAGTAAGGTCAAACGTCCTCTAAAGGCCTGAAAATCCCAGAACTAGATGCTCTGTGCCAGAGTTCTGTTGTTTTGGCCTATAGACCTCTAGCAGAGAGTGTCTACACTACACTAAGGTAAATGTTTCATCCTTGGCATGCAGCCCTATACTTCTCTGTATGTGGCCACATGTCATCAAAAATGACTATGCATGTCAATTGACACTTATGTCATAAGTTTGTCATCAGGGGCTTAAGGGTTTCTGTTTTCCACCCTGGAATGTTAAATACTCAGCTTGACTGAGTGCTCATTCCAGATAAAGATAAGAGAAACAACTATTGGGTCAGTTATAGAAGATGAATTTATTACTAGTAGTATCTGCTTTTATAAGAATTTACATTGATAACAAGTTCCTCAGATTCTATAACTCAGAGAGATGACTCTATTTTATCTCTAGGTCTCTTCCCAGATTCATTGTGATGGGTTGAATATAGAGTATTAGATATAGGATCAATACAATGCTTGGACCTTTTACTATAATTTATTAATTAGTAACAAAAATACTCTGAACATTTGATTTTTTTTAAATCACTGGAGGCAGCTATGTGGTTCAGTGGATTGAGAACCAGGCCCAGATATGGGAGATCCTTGGTTAAAATCTGACACTTCCTCATTGTGTGACCCTGGGCAAGTAACTTAACCCCCATTGCTTAGCCCTTACAACTCTTCTGCACAGTATTGATTCTAAGGCAGAATGTAAGGAGGTTTTTTTAAAAATCACTGATATTAATTAACTGTCAAAAGACTATGAAAACAAACTGAACATCTAAATGCTGATTTTGGCACAAGATACATATGGTAGCTCAGAATTCTAGAATTTTGGCCCAGATTTCTTAATTTCTTTAGTCATATTAGGTATCAGACTCAATAAAGGTTTTTTTTTTTTATAAATTTTCCTCCCTGTTGAGAATATTCTTATGTTGTTTTTACTGAAAAAAATTTGGGAACAGTTTAAAATTTTTTCCAATATACTTCAAATTATTTATTAGTTTCATTATGATCAAATCTATCTTTTGTTTGGATAAGAATTCAACCTTTATTTATAGTTGTGAAATTCCTCTCCTCCTTTTGTCCTACAGTTGTTTGATGATATGACTTTTTATATTCAAGTTGTTTATCCATTTTGAGCAAATTTTTGATATAGTTTAAGTTGTTGATATAATCCTCTTCTAAGCTCAATTCTTTCCATTTTCCCCAGGAGTTCCTCTCAACTAGGGAGTCTTTCCTGACAGGACCTCTGGAAACCTAAGAGAGTACGAAAAGGCATGGACATTTGGGTGTCAATGTTGATCAACATAAAAGGGCTGACTATTGGAAAAAACATTGAAAGAGCAACAGTCAACCGTAGGCCCCAGTGTCTGGTTATTCTAGAAGAAGCTGTATAAATTACAAAAGGGGAACTGGCTGAGTTAAAGCAGACAAAGGTGATCACCAACATCAGGATTGCTTTGGTTGCTCTTGCCTCAGGGGAGGTTTTCTGGAAGAAGCTGATGCTGTGTATGTGTTGGATTCTCTGGTTGTGTTTGTACAGGATAATCATCATATAGCCACTGGAGAAGATCATGAGACCCATAAAAAGAGCATCAACAATTGACTCAAAAGTTAAAATTCTTATACTTATGTCATTTTGGTCAAAAGAAACATGCCCAATTCGCCATCTTTCATTACTACTGTTCCTTGGACTACTCACAGTCAGAGGCACAGCAATATCAAAAAGAAGACTGAAAATCCAGCTCAGGAGGCAGCAGGGAAGAATATACTTTTGAGCTCGAGTTTTAATCTCTGCCCACTTCAGGCTGCTGGGACTGATGGTGATGGCCTGGAAGACACTCAGAAGGCAGGTGCTACAAAGACTAAGGCCTCGGGTCACTCTTATGAAGTAATTTAAGATATTACCCATTGTGAGATCCAGGAAAGTTCTCCATCCCCAGTTTGATATTATTGTGGAGATGCCCCTGAACAGAATCATTAAAATGTGAGAGATGGCTAAATTGATGATTATCAGGCTTAATTGTCTTCTCCTGTGACCAGTGATTAACTTAAGACTGTGTAGATAAAGGAGGAACATGTTCCCTAAGACTCCAAACAAAATCACACTCAGGTAGAAAATATTCAGGTCTTCTTCATAAGAGCTCATTCCTTGGGGAATCTTGGAGGCCTTTGCTATCAGATCTAAAGTGACCTGGGGAGAAAAAGAGGGGAATGTGACTTTTCCAGAGTAAATATTTCCCAATATAATTGTATAACATATTTAACTTCTATATAAAGAATGGAGAAACTTCCCAGATAAGTAGTATTCCTCAAATATTTATGAGATATGTATTCAACTTGTGAATACAAATATATCCATGAATTACTAACTATGTATTTTTTGAAATAGTTGACAGGTGTTTCACCTTTAATTTAAGTAGTTCAGGGACTGTATTTTTTGTCAGAGCTATAAGGTGCTTGGTGATTTCTCCATAGCAAGAGATCCTCTGCCTACAAAATCCTGTTCCTCCTAAAATTACCTTCAAGTATTTCTTAGTGGAGGGGGTGCTCAGTTTCTGAATATCTTCAGTGTGCTTAGGGGAAATGGAATGGGCACTAGCAGTTTAAAAGAACCATAAATATTCTACTTTGGGGAGAAACCACTGAAACTTTGACTTAGAGATTTGTGGCCTCTCTTACATAGCTCTAAAAGGAGATATTTGCTATCTTCCTGGCATATTGTGGCATTTGCTGAGGCCAAGATCAATCATCTACAAATTGCATCAAGCAGCTCACCTTAAACCTAATATTTTCCAAATTACATCTTAAAAACTGTGAGAACAATGTGGAACTTTCCATGAACCCTTGTGGTAACTGACCCCATGTCCAATGTAAACCTTTCCAGGTAAAGGCAAAGATATTCCTTGAATTTTCATGAGGAAGTATTAAGAAAAATGCTGAACACAAATCAACCACAGTAAAATATTTGACTGTGCTGGGAATAGAGGAAATAATTGTGGTTGGACTGGGAAACACAGGATGTCTCTTAATGACATGATTATTTACAGCCCTTAAATCCTAGACCAATCAATAGACAATTTATTTTCCCATCTGGACCTTATTTTGGCTTATTTTCATATAGGATAGGTGTTGTAAAAAATAAATGAATACCCTTTGGGACTAAATGGAAGAGGTATGGAGCAATAGGAGCTATTGGTGAAACCTCCTATATGAATGATAAAATGAGTTTACTTAGAATCTGCTTCAATGACCCTGCTGCTGCTTGTGATTTATTATGAATCAACTAACAGAAATGAGTTGCTCACTTGACTCCACCTACTTCCACTGATTAATGAGGGAGTAATTAGTGTCCCTCAATTAGTAATTAGGTTATATACAATACCTCAAGGATAATGAACTCTGAACTCTGTTTCTGACTGCTATTGTTGGATTTAAACTAGAACAAGAATTATAAAGTTTTCTTCATTAATTGTCAGGAGAGGCAATAACTGACAAACTCTCCCTTGAAATGTTGAGAATAAACCAGGTCAGTATTATTTTCTTTATATTAACTAATTTTGTGATGACAAATAAGGTAAAGGAAAGGTGGGGGTGAATAATGAGGAAAAAGGGATTAAGAATGAATCCTCAACCTTATCTATATATTGAATTTATACTAAGTTTTCAGTAGGTTTCTAAAGAAGTTGATATCCTGAAGCCTTCCTGGCAGAATGTTTGGCCAGGCCAGAGGCCTGACTCTGATTGCTTGATGGTTTATCTCAATTCAAGATGATTTTGCTTTTGTAATTGAATTTTGTAATGGAAATATCTCCCTCATTATTGGTCCACTGCTCTACTCATTTTGCCACAAAGCTAATACATCAAATGGAGAAACAAAGAAGTTAATCATTTTAATTGAAGAAAATGCAAAAATTTTTTTCAATGAAGGGACTTTGAGCAAAGAATTAAATTGATTTGAGCCTGCATAATTTAATGATACAGAATTGAATAGATTAAAGAAAAATTATAAAACCTGAAAATGTAATCAAAATAAATTCAAAGCAATCAGGTGTTCCAAAATATATGGATGCAAACAAGCAGTCCTTAAGCAACCCTCTAAATGCTTTCATCAACAAAAATGAGAAAGGACAAATGCATGATTTGTGCATGCAACAAAAAATTGGAAAAAAAGTTTTCAATTCCTTCATCTAAAACTCAAAATAGACATTCTGAAAATTAAAGAAGAAAGTAACAAAATCCATGGCAGAAGAACCACACTGAATTGATATACAAAAGTTAGAATTTTAAAAAATAAAGTTACATAGTTTTATTCATAAAATGAGAAAATAATATTTTAATGTTAAACTAGAAATAAAATTCAGTTAATTTGAAGATGGAATAAAATTATTTAAAATAATTTTGCCCAAATCTATGACAACAAAACCATAATACAGACAACATCAGTGAGTTACACAATATTAATACCTATGTTAATAGAAAAAATATGTAAACACTCAAATATTAGAAAAATATTTTCCCAAGTAAAAGTGAACATCCTCCCTCAAAACCCCATTATCTGAAAAATTTTAAAAGTGGATTCTATCATCAATAATTCCAAGGACAAATTCTAATATTACATAAATTCTGTACAATAGTAGCAAAAGAATTGACAAACTAAGCAACCTTCAAGATATCTAAAATGTAGGAGACAAATGTAGGAGAACTATATGGATTAAAGACACACAAGCAAAACTATTAAAGGAAAACTTATCAAATAGTCAATGATGGTATTTTGGAAAAAGTTCAAGCTATTCCTTTATTAGCTTTGTAAGATAAGTTCAATATAAAGTTGGATTCCCTTCAAATAAAAGGAGTGGGTATAGCAAGGATCAGCATTATGACTATTTAACATAGTTCTGGAAATATTAGCAATTGTAATCACACAAGAAAAAAATGGAGGGAATAAACATTGGCAAAGAGGAAGCAAAATGATCACTTTCTCACATGGTTTGATGGTTTTTAAAATAAGAATAAATGCAAACAAAAATTTGGCAAGGATATATGCAGTATACAAAAGAAATCCACCTAAATCATCAGTATTTTTGTATATTACCAACAAGATTGAAAGAGAAATTCCACGCCAAATATCTATAATATATATAAAGTACTTGGGCAATTATCTACTCAGACAGACAGAAATTAAATGACTATAACTACAAAATACTCTTTGTGGAAATAAAGACAAACTTAGAGATTTAGAGAATTGTTAATTAGTCATGAATACCCTGAGATATTATAAAATATTGCCAAATTACCATCTTACAAATGTCAATTTTATTGTTCTGTCATTTCTGTCATGCCTGATAACTTGGGAGCCTAGATAGGGTTTTATAGAAAATGATAATTGAAAGGTTTTCCATTTACTTCTCCAGTTCATTTTACAGATGAACTACACAGGTAAATAAGGTTAAACTGCTTTCCCAGGATAATACAACTAATAAGTAACTGAGAAAAGATTTGAACTCGGAAAGATGAGTCTTTATGACTCCACACCTGACACTCTATCCACTGGGGCACCTATCCTCATTTAAAATAATAATACTACCTAAAGTAATTTAATTATTCAGTGACAATAAAAGGCTGGGGATCTGGGAGATACCTTGGACCTCAGGACACAAATACCTATGCTGAGTGAAATTCTGTCCTAGGAGGAAATATAGGTTTAGATATAAGGTGAAGCTATTGTAAAGGGAAAGATGGGGACCATTAAGGAGTTCTGGTGTGAGAAGGAAACAAATCATACATTTCCTATTTTAAGTGGTTGGTCTTGTCAAATTGTTTTCAAGAGGTAATGTAGACAAGTGGATGGATCTTTGGTATTAGGTCAATCAAATTCAAGTCCTTCTTATATGACTGGGCTAGGAAATTATAGTGACAGTGTTCTAAGAAACTCCAAGATGTTGGAGAATGACTGATCTGAATTGGGAGGGATATTTTAAACACAAAGAGCTTCCTGGGCAATAAAATCTTAAGCTCAGATAAATAAAATTAGGAATAAAGCATACTTTATTTCTATCAGCAAAAGGACTAGAATTTCTATGTATTTATTCTAAATTTCAGCATCTTGGAATGTTACATCAGTCACCTTATCCTTTTTATAATTCTATTAAGAAACTGTGATTATTTTTATTGAGTAATTTTATACACATCATTTTTTAAGGTGGCCTCCCAAGGCAGTATAATGGAGGTGACTTCAAAAAGACTGAGTTCAAATACGACCTCAGACACTTACTAGATGTGTGACTCTTAACATATCATCAATCTGTGTGTTGCCCACAGGACCCAGAGTACAAAAGCAAAATAAAGCAAAAATCCCAAACTTTAGTCCTCCATAAGGGGATGATCTAATGAAATCATTAGGATTGCAAGCCAGAATTTTTTTTTTTACAGTGAGGAATTGAGGGACAGTGTTAAACTGAACCTTTGATCACAAGTTCTCTGACTTCACATAAAGGGTTATTCCATTAGTCAAGGATGCTTGAATAGCCAATTTCTGAACACATAGATAGAGGCAGACAGAGAGAACAAGAGCAGAGTTTGTTCTCTTTATGAAGAGAAATTTGTATAATAAGGTTCTTCAATTATGTAGAATTCTACAATAATGTAGAATATAATAATATTACACTCTGAATGTCACTGAGTGACTAGGAGCCAGAGAGAATCTTGGACAGAACCAGAGAAGAAAACAGAAGCATATAGTGAGGAGATATCTAGGAAGCCTAAAAGTCCTGGATCCACAGAAAGCTGGCAGTTTATGAGTGCCACTCTGATATATAGCACATGTTGGGAAACAAAAGGCATACACCCCTTGCCAGGCATGTACTCTTCATCTCTTCTCTTTATCCTACCAAAATAGACAGCAGGGTGCTGCATCATATTGGGTGAAGACAATGATGAATATTGAAGTCAGATGAATTAAAGGAATGGAAAAAAGGAGCTGGGTGTCTATAGTCAAATCCAGCCTAGATGAGTCTAGACTAGGCATAATACCTTTCCTGTGTCCTCAAAAACCCCACTATTTCTATTTAGGTATCATTTATACCTGATTTCAGCACTCAGAGACCAATCTAGTCTCTGACTCCTGGAAAGGATTTTCCATCAATTCCTATCTCTGAGGTTAAACACCCCTCCCCCATCCCAGTATTACTCACCAGACTGTTTTCTGTGGCCAGTACAGGGGATAGAACTGCAGAAATATGTGCACATGTGTGTGGTGGCATATCTGTGTCTGGAGTTATAGAGGCAGCAAAGTCTGAGCTCATTTCCCCCAAGAGGTATTATTATCATGTCACTGGGTGGAAAAAAGAACATTTGACTGTGAGGGGAATTTGAGGCACGTCTGAATAAGAAACAAACTTTTGCCTCAGGTGAAAAGCAGTGTCAACAGTAACTATTGATTCATGAGAATCTCCAAAGGGTCATTCATGAGGAGCTGAAAAGATATTTTTCCTCTGCATGAGAAGTAGAAGTTTAACTTTGTGAAAGTCATGGCATAATTTTCCTGCTAGATGTTTCACAAACTGTGCTCTGGAAAAAAAATATGCTCGGCATACTTTTAAGTTCAGTTTACATTCTTAACGTTTTCACATCACTTTCCTAAGTCTAGAAAACAACAAAATAATAAACAAAAGCCTGGTTTGTAGAATTTTTCAATTTCTGAGCTGTAAATGCACACATTGCAGGTTTAATAATCAACTCTCATATTTAAGTTTGAGCAGACTCTACTAAACCCCTAGTAAGGAAAAGTGAGTCTGGATTGCTGTGAGATGATGAATGAAGGGCTCTATGCCTGCATTCTGGGGCTGCTGGTGAGTTCTTCTGTAGGAATCACTGATGGTCATCTTTTTAAGGGTCAAGTAGGTTCCTTTATTGTATCATTTTTGCATATCTAACTTCTTTCTTATGACAAAAAAATTTGGGATAACAACTTAAAATTCTCTTATTGAATATATATTGGACCTGGATTAAGGTAGTAATGCATTGTGACTTGAATATGAGTTTCATAACTTCTTCATATGGCGAATTAATATTTCCATCTTAACCTGTATTCCTGGGAGTAAGGAGGTCCAGGTACCTATTCCTCAGTTCTTATGTATCAGATAATATGAGGTCAACTAGGATATGTCTTTGATTTAATGTAATTTCCCTATTCACAACATAGATAAAGTTGTTTTAATCCCACCCTGGCTCTTGTAAATAATTTGTTTAAGGGGAACCCCCTGTTTCATTTCATTTATAGAGTAAGCATAATTGATCTGAGTCCAATGAATGATCAAGATTTTTTGAGGGTACCTTGGGCAGGACTTTAAAAGCTAAACATCAGATTCGATATTATATCCTAAAGAAAATAGGAAATAACTGGTGTTAATTGAATAGGAAACTTGCATGGTCATATCTGCCCTTTAAAAAATTCATTTCATTTTATTTATTTATTTATTTTAAGATCAAATTTCCTTATAAGTTTTCCAAAGTTACATAAGATTCATGTTGTCTCCCTCCCTTCTTGTCTCCCCTCTCCTGGAGTTGACAAGCAATTCAATTTGGGTCTTCCCTGTATTATCTTGCAAAAGATATTTCCATATTATTCATTTTGGTAAGTGAATTTTTTAAAATTCATTTTTGTAAGTGAATAATTTTGTAGATTATTCTATAGGTAGAATAATGTATAGAACCAAACACCAAATCATATACCTAAATAAACAAGTGATAAATAATATGTCTTCATCTACATTTGTACTCCAACAATAATCTTTTTAGAGATGGATAGCATTCTTTTTCATAAGTCCCTCAGAATTGTCCTGGATCATTGATTTGCTGTTAGTATCAGTTATTTGATTGTTCCACAATATTTCAGTTACTGTGTACAATGTTCTCCTGGTTCTGCTTGTTTCATTATGCATCAGTCCTTGTAGATCTCTCCATTTCTCTCTAAAATCATCCTGTTCATCATTCCTTATAGCCCAATAGTATTCCATCACCATCACATACCACATTTTGTTTGGCCATTCCCCTACTGAGGGACATCCCTTTAGTTTCCAATTCTTTGCCACCAGAAAAGTACAGCTATAATTATTTTTGAACATACAGATCCTTTCCCATTTTTTAAATCTCTTTGGAATACAGACCTAATAGTGGTATTGCTGGATCAAAAGGTATGTATTCTTTTATAGTCTTTTGGGCATAATTCCAAATTGCCCTCAAGAAATGTTGAATTGATTCACAATTCTGCCATCAATGCATTAGTGTCCCAATTTTGCCACATTCCCTTCAACATTTATTATTTTCCTTTACTGTAATGTTGGCCAATCTATATCTGCCCTTTAGGAAAAGTAATTTGGCAACTCTTTGTAGGAAGAATTGAAAGAATGTGAAATGAGGCAAAAAACACCCATCATTTAGGAAGCTGTTGAAAAGGATTAGGCAGGAGGTGATGAGCACCTAAAATTGTCATTTAGTTTATGATTAAAAGAGGCATATACAAGACATATTGTGGAAGTCAAATGGTAATATTTAGAAAATAAAAGGATTTATGGAACAAGAAAATTGAAAATAATGTTGAGGTTATAAAATGGGAGAGTGGAGTGGTTCTGGTAAATCATGCTTTGGACAAAAAGAGGGAAACGAAAAGAGTATTGTGGAGAAATATATTGAATTCACTTTTGGACAAACTGAATTTGAGATATCTCTAGTACACACAGTTTGAAATGTCTAATGGATAACCTTTATTCAAAACTAAAGCTTAGAGGAGAGAATGAAACTGATTAGAGAATGATGAAAGATATATAAATTCAGATCACATATATAATATATGTCATCTGCATAGAGATGATATGCTAAAAAGTTAATAATATACTAAGAGTTGCCAAGTCAGGAAGGTCATTTAATCTAATCATTACCCCAAGCAACTCTCAGTTATCAGATTGAGTTTCTTATACCATTCTTTGTCTGCAATAAAACAGTGACTGTGGAATCAGGTGCACAGACCACCACTGCTTTATCCTAATGTATCACTCTGTGAGGATGATAGCCAAAGAAATTATTTTCAAACTGAAGGAAATCTGTTTCCAGGTTATCTGACTCCTTTATTGCCCTTTGTCAAAGTTCTGTCCCATAAATTTATAAAAATTCCCAAGGATTAGAATGACTTCAGACCTTTATGTAGGAAATCACAAAAAAATCTACCTACACAATGCACTATGATTAATATAAAATGTTGGTAGCCACAGGAAGGAAGTAGGAACAATGAAACTGGCTAAGCCTTGATTCCCCAGGGAAGCAAAACCCTTAGTCTGGCTTATTATGGTTGTTGAGATGTTATAGCTTTCCAGTTTTGCTTTCTATTAATAAGACAACTATAAAGGCTCTTTGTAGGCTTATTGGGATCAAAAAATGTCTGGATAAAATATATGTCTCTACCATCATTGGATAGAACATTCAATTTGAAATAAAAAAGAACTGAGTTCAAATCTGACCTCAGGTACTTCCTAGTTGTATGACTGCCTTAGTTTTCTCAACTGTAAAATAAGATCATCTTATAACACTTACTTCACAAAGTTGTTTGGAGTATTAAATGACATAATATTTCAGAAGGGCTTAACCAGAGTGTCTGGCAAATAATAGGAGTTTAATTGCTATTTTCTCCTTTTTCTTCCTTCTATAAAAACATTATTACAAGATGCAGATCAGAATTGGGTTTTCATTTGATTAATGTTTATATTCTTTTGAAAAGATTTGTAACTTTGTTCTGGGACATCCTCTTGAGTGATGCTGTATCTGGCTGGCAAATTATCATTAAATGATATTAGGCTTGGCAAGAGAGTAAAACAAACTAATAAATAAAACCCCAAGAGAATGTAGTGACAGAGTCCAGGATCAGGAGTAAGAAGAGAATCAGTGGGAACAGGGCCACATTAAAGAAGATTAATCAAAGAACACAAGTATGTATATAGGAGAAGGAAAAAATCCCAACTTGAAAAAACCCAGTATTAGCGACAAAAGGAAGAAAATATAAAATTAACTCTATTAACTTTAAATGTAAATGGATTAAACAATACAATAAAAAGAACAATGGTGGATTGGATAAGAAAACAAAGCCCCATAAATTGTTGCTTATATGAACTGAATTTACAAAATAAAGGTATACGCAAAATGAAAATAAGGAAATAAAAAAATGTTACTCAGCATCAAGTGAATCCAAAAAGGCAGGAATTAAAATCATGCTATTTGTTATTCACTTCATTATCTATTTACTTTTTTAATGTTTATTTTTGCTTTTTCAAATTGTTAGTAAACCTAATAACACTCATGAATCATGAAGGTACTATTCATTAGAACCTATTCAAGGCCCTAGGCTTACACATACAAAACTAAAGAGGTCCCAGTTCTCCCTGTCTCTGTTTCTGGGGTTGTCATAGACTCACTCACTTATTTTGTGCATCTATGTTGCCAGGAAGTAAAGTAGAGCAGTGCTAACCAGTATCTGAGTTTGTATGTATGCACACATGTCTCTGTATGTGGATAGAGTGTAGAGGAGAAGAGAGGAGATGGATGCAGTTTTAGAGACTGCTCATCTCCCAGCACAGTTGTGATTTTCAAGTCATTTGTAGAGAAGTTACACTCTTTGCTTGGGGGAACTGAGACTTGTCTAAAAGGAGGTAAACTTAGGTCTCAGGCACTAATACACAGTAACAATGGCTACTGCAAAATTAAAATCCCCCAAATAGCATCTTTGAGGAGAGGGGAGAGACATTTTGCTAAAGAGTAGGACAGATGGAAGTGAGGGCCATCTGCACAGGGAAGGGAGCGAGAAAACCTGTGTCTGTGTGCTTGGAGCTTTCTATTGAGCTACCACACCTTAGTCTGACTGTGTCTTCCTTATTAATTTGTAGGAAAGAAGGAAAGACTTCATTTCTAGAAGACCCTTTGGGGGTCTGCTTGTTATGTCTCTCCTAGTACTTTCGCATTTCACTGAGAAGAGATTGAAAGTGAAACCTATAAAGGTTGATCTCGAGTGCAAAGAGAATTATTCCATAGGAGGGATATATCTATCTTTCTTGTTCATTTGGGTCACTTTCATCTCTTACAGCCAGGGAAGAATTACTCACCTGGTCTCTGTTGCCACAGCAGAGGGTAGAATCATTGTAATCAATGTGTGAGCATTCATGTATTTATGGTTTTCTGTGTGTCTGAGGATGTATGTGTGTGTGATGGGGGAGGAGAAGAAGGAAATGAGAGCCATTTTGAAAGTAGCCACAACCGAGCTCTTGCTCATCCAGTGTTGAAATTTTCTTTTTTTAAAAAATTTTTAATCATTTATTAATATTCATTTTTAACATGGTTACATGATTCATGTTCCTACTTTCCCCTTCACCCCCCCACTCGCCCTACCCATGTCCGACACATTTCCACTGGTTTAATCATGTGTCCTTGTTCAAGACCTATTTCCAAATTGTTGTTAGTTGCATTGGTGTGGTAGTTTTGAGTCAACATACCCAATCATGTCCTCCTCAGTCCATGCGTTGAAACAGTTGTTTTTCTTATATGTTTCCTCTCCTGTAGTCCTTCCTCTGAATGTGGGTAGAATTCTTTACCATGAATCCCTCAGACCTGTCCTGTGTCATTGCTTTCTGCTGGTACAGAAGTCCATTGCATTCAAATTTTACCATAGTATATCAGTCTCTGTGTACAGTGTTGTTCTGGTTCTGCTCCTTTCACTCTGCATCAGTTCCTAGAGGTCTTTCCAGTTCACCTGGAACTCCTCTAGTTTATTATTCCTTTTAGCACAATAATATTCCATTACCAGCATATACCACAATTTGTTCAGCCATTCCCCAATTGAAGGACATACTCTCCTTTTCCAGTTCTTTGCCACCACAAAAAGTGCAGCTTTAAATATTTTTGTATAAGTCTGTTTATCTTTGATCTCTTTGGGGTACAAACCCAACAATGCTATGGCTGGATCAAAGGGCAGGCATTCTTTTATAGCCCTTTGAGCATAGCTCCAATTTGCCAGCCAGAATGGTTGGATCAGTTCACAACTCCACCAGCAATGCATTAATGTCCCAATTTTACCACATCCACTCCAGCATTCATTACTCTCCCCTTCTTTCATTTTAGCCAATCTGCTAGGTGTGAGGTGATACCTCAGAGTTGTTTTGATTTGCATTTCCCTAATTATTAGAGATTTAGAACACTTTCTCATGTGCTTATTGATACTTTTGATTTCTTTACCTGAAAATTGCCTATTCATGTCTCTTGCTCATTTTTCAATTGGGGAATGGCTTGATTTTTTATACAATTGATTTAACTCCTTATATATTTGAGTAATTAGACCACTGTCAGAGTTTTTTGTTATAAAGATTTTTTCCCAATTTTTTGTTTTCCTTCTGATTTTGACTACATTGTTTTTGTTTGTACAAAAGCTTTTTAGTTTAATATAATCAAAACCATTTAATTTACCTTTTGTAATTTTCTCTAACTCTTGCTTGGTTTTAAAGTCTTTCCTTTCCCAGAAATCTGACAAGTATACTATTCTGTGTTCACTTAACTTATTTATAGTTTCCCTCTTTATATTCAAGTCATTCATCCATTCTGAATTTATCTTGGTGTAGGGTGTGAGATGTTGATCTAGACCTAATCTCTCCCATATTGTTTTCCAAATTTCCCAGCAGTTTTTGTCAAATAGTGGTTTCATGTCCCAAAAGTTGGGCTCTTTGGGTTTGTCATACACTGTCTTGCTGATGTCATTTACCCCAAAACTATTCCACTGATCCTCCTCTCTATCTCTTAGCCAGTACCATATTGTTTTGATGACTGCTGCTTTATAGTATAGTTTAATATCTGGTATTGCTAGGCCCCCTTCCTTCACATTTTTTTTCATTATTTCCCTTGATATTCTTGATCTTTTGTTATTCCAAATGAAATTTGTTATAGTTTTTTCTAATTCAGTAAAGAAGTTTTTTGGTAGCTTGATAGGTATGGCGCTAAATAGGTAAATTAATTTGGGTAGAATTGTCATTTTTATTATGTTAGCTCGTCCTACCCTTGAGCAATCAATGGCTTTCCAATTGTTTAAATCCAGTTTTATTTGTTTGGAAAGTGTTTTGTAGTTGTTTTCATATAATTGCTGTGTTTGTTTTGGTAGATAGATTCCTAAGTATTTTATATTGTCTAGGGTGATTTTAAATAATTTGTATAGTACTGGGATTAGTTGCTCTTTGAATGTCTGATAGAATTCACTTGTGAATCCATCAGGCCCTGGCGATATTTTCTTAGGGAGTTCTTTGATGGCTTGTTCAATTTCCCTTTCTGATATGGGATTATTTAGGTATTCTATTTCTTCTGCTGTTAATCTAGGCAGTTTATATTTTTGTAAATATTCATCCATATCTCCTAAATTGTTATATTTATTGCCATATAATTGGGCAAAATTGTTTTTAATGATTGCCTTAATTTCCCCTTCATTAGAGGTGAGGTCTCCCTTTTCATCTTTGATACTGTCAATTTGGTTTTCTTCTTTCCTTTTTTTTATTAGATTGACCAGTACTTTGTCTATTTTATCTGTTTTTTCAAAGTACCAGCTTCTAGTCTTATTTATTAATTCAATAGTTCTTTTACTTTCGATTTTATTGATTTCTCCCTTGATTTTTAGTATTTCTAATTTAGTTTTCATCTGGGGATTTTTAATTTGCTCACTTTCTAATTTTTTGAGTTGCATGCCCAATTCATTAATCTCTGCCCTCCTTAATTTGTTAATATATGCAACCAAGGATATAAATTTCCCCCTGAGTACTGCCTTGGCCGCATCCCACAGAGTTTGGTAGGATGTCTCATCATTGTCATTTTCTTCAATGAAATTATTGATTGTTTCTATGATTCCTTCTTTGACAAATTGATTTTGGAGATTCATATTGTTTAATTGCCAATTGGTTTTTGATTTTCCTGTCCAGGTGCCCTTACTAATTATTATTTTTATTGCATTATGATCTGAGAAGTTTACATTTGTTATTTCTGCTCTTTTGCATTTGTTTGCGATGATTCTATGCCCTATAACATGGTCTGTGTAAATCTTTGTAAATGTGCCATGTGCAGCTGAAAAGAAGGTGTATTCCTTTTTGTCCCTATTTATTTTTCTCCACATATCAATTAAATCTAATTTTTCTAGGAGTTCATTCACCTCTCTTACCTCTTTCTTATTTATTTTTCGGTTTGATTTATCTAGATCTGAAAGAGGAATATTTAGATCTCCCACTAGTAAGGTTTTACTATCTATTTCCTTCTTGAGCGCTGCCAGTTTCTCCTTTATGAATTTGGATGCTATGCCACTTGGTGCATACATATTGAGCAGTGTTATTTCCTCATTGTTTATACTGCCTTTAATCAGGATGTAATGACCTTTCGTGTCTTTTTTAATCATATCTATTTTTACTTTGGCTTTGTCAGAAATCATAATAGCCACTCCTGCCTTCTTTTTCTCATTTGACGCCCAAAAGATTTTGGTCAAACCCTGAACCTTAAACTTGTGTATCTCCACGTGCCTTATATGTGTTTCTTGTAGACAACATATGGTAGGATTTTGGTTTCTAATCCACTCTGCTATTTGCTTCCGTTTTATGGGCGAGTTCATCCCATTCACATTCAGAGTTATAATCGTCAGTTGTGCATTTGCTGACATTTTCGTATCCTCCCCTTTTCCTACCCCCTTTTTTCTTAAATTATTTCCTTTTAAACCAGTGGTTTGATATTAGGCCGCTATCCCTTATCCCCTCCTTTGATTAACTTCCCTTTCTACCCCCTCCCTTATTTCCCCCCCTTTTTGTTTTTAAAGGCCTTATGAATTCCCTCCCCCTTCTTCTCACCTCCCTTTTTTTTGACCTGCCCATTCCCCTGCTCCCCTTGGTTTATCCCTTCTGACTTTCTCAGAAGGGTTAGATATATGTCCCAATGGATAGTATAGCTACTCTTCCCTCTCCGGGTTGATTACACTGAGAGTAAGGTTTGATTATTACCTCTTAACGCTCTCTTCTTCTCCTTCTTATAATAGTATTTGTCCCCTCTCCTTCCCATGCCCTCTTTGTGTGTAATAGAATATCCTATTTTTCTTATTCACTCAAGTTTCTCTTGGTGTCCCCTACTATTCACCCCCTCTTTCCCATCCCCCATGTCATCTTAGATTATTTAGTGTTCCACCCTCACCCTGTGAATTATTCTTCTGATTATTAAAATAGTGAATACTATAATAGTGAATAGAGTTCACTACAGAGAATTATACATAACATTTCTCTACATAGGAATACAGATAATTAGATCTTACTAAGGCCCTTAAAAAGGCAAATTTAAAAATTATTAGTTTTCTTTCTTTCCCGTCTGTTTCTTATTTACCTTTTCATGTTTCTCTTGATTTTTGTGGTTAGATATCAAACTTTCCATTTAGCCCTGGTCTTTTCTGTGCAAATACTTGGAATTCTTCAATTTTGTTGAATGCCCATACTTTCCCCTAGAAATATATAGTCAATTTTGATGGGTAGTTGATCCATGTTTGCAGGCCCAGCTCTCTTGCCTTTCTGAATATTGTATTCCAAGCCTTACGGTCTTTTAGCATGGAGGCTGCCAGATCCTGTGTGATCCTGATTGGTGTTCCTTGATATTTGAATTGTCTCTTTCTGGCTTCTTGTAAGATTTTTTCTTTTGCTTGAAAGCTCTTGAATTTCGAAATTTTATTTTTGGGCATTTTCTTATCTGGATCGAATGTAGTGGGTGTTCTATGAATCGTTTCAATGTTTATATTGCCCTCTTGTTGTAGGACTTCAGGGCAATTTTGCTGAATAATTTCTTTTAGTATGGAGTCCAGGTTTCTATTAATTTCTGGTTTATCTGGAAGACCAATTATTCTCAAATTGTCTCTTCTAGACCAGTTTTCTTGGTCTGTCACTCTCTCACTGAGATATTTCATGTTTCCTTCTATTTTTTCATTCTTTTGACTCTGTTTTATTTGTTCTTATTGTCTTGAGAGATCATTGGCTTCTAATTGCTCAATTCTAGCCTTTAGGGACTGGTTTTTGGCTCTAATCTTTTCGTTTTCAGCTCTAATCTTTTCGTTTTCAGCTATGATCTTTTGGTTTTCTTTTTCAATCTGGTTCAATTTGCTTTTCAGTTCACTTGATTTCTGAGCCTCACTTTCCAATTGCAAGATTCTACCTTTTAAACTGTTATTTTCTTGCCAGATCTCTTCCATTTTCCTCAAAATCTCAGTTTTAAACTCTTCCATAGCTTGTGAACCATTTTCCTTATTTGAGGTGGGTCCGGATGCTTGTTTGTTCTCCTCCTCCTTTTGCTCTGTTGTCTGGATTTTCTCTGTGTAAAAGTTGTCGAGTGTTAAAGACTTTTTTTTTCTTGTTGTTAATCTTTCTCTTCTGAACTTCCTGAGACTGGGTAGCCATCATTAGCCCAGCAGCTTCTCAGCTTTATCCTCTCCCTAAGGGTCTGTCCGTGGTCTTTTGGCTCCTGAGGTCTGGTTTTTTCCAAGGTCAAGTCCCCTGGTGAATCCCCTTGCCCGATCCTCTGCCGGAGGTCCTTTACCAGTCTCAGGGTGCTGCTTCCAGTCGTATACCCGTCTGCTCTGGTTCGGCACTCAGGGTTTCAGAGCTTTAGCTTGTGGCTGTGTCTGCCTCCACCCATGCCTCCGCCTGCGCCTGAGCTCTGAGCCTGCCTAAACTCTGCTCCCACGCTCTGGGTCCTGCGCCCTCACTCAGATTTCGCGTGCGTTCTTTGGCTTTTTGGGGTCAGAAATCTTGCTGCTCTCAGGAACAGGCCCTGGAGCTGCCAATGACTTGATGGGTGCCCCAAACTTGCTCTATTTCTTTTTAGCTGGTTTTGGCGCTATAGATGTTGTGTGTGGAAGGGTTGGGGGTGGGGTGGTTGCTCAGCCCGCGATTTAGTGAGAGCTGTTTCACCCCTTTATAGCATGGAAATGTCCCGATTCCACGTACCTTCCACGCTGCACCCTGTTGTGGGGTACCTCCGTTCTTCTGGACTTGTTTTTATGTCCCCTTGAGGAGTCTTGTGTGTTTTGGTCAGGAGAGGTTAAGAGCTGCTTTTTACTCTGCCGCCATCTTAACCCGGAAACCTTTACTTTTGATTTTATTAATTTTTCCCTTAATTTTTTAGTATTTCTAATTTAGTTTTCATCTGGGGATTTTTAATTTGCTCGCTTTCTAATTTTTTGAGTTGCATGCCCAATTCATTAATCTCTGCCCTCCTTAATTTGTTAATTTATGCACTCAAGAATATAAATTTCCCCCTGAGTACTGCCTTGGCTGCATCCCACAGAGTTTGGTAGGAGGCCTCATCATTGTCATTCTCTTCAATGAAATTGTTGATTGTTTCTATGATTTCTTCTTTGTCTAACTGGTTTTGGAGAATCATATTGTTTAATTTCCAATTGGTTTTTGATTTTACTGTCCAGGTGCCCTTACTAATTATTATTTTTATTGCATTATGATCTGAGAAGTTTACATTTATTATATCTGCTTTTTTGCATTTGTTTGCAATGATTCTATGGCCTATTACATGGTCAATCTTTGTGAATGTACCATGTGCAGCTGAAAAGAAGATGTATTCCTTTTTGTCCCTATTTATTTTTCTCCGCATATGAATTAAACCTAATTTTTCTAGGACTTCATTCACCTCTCTTACCTCTTTTTCATTTATTTTTTGGTTTGATTTATCTAGATCTGAAAGAGGAATATTTAGATCTCCCACTAGTATGGCTTTACTATCTATTTCCTTCTTGAGCTCTGCCAGTTTCTCCTTTATGAATTTGGATGCTATACCACTTGGTGCATATATATTGAGCAATGTTATTTCCTCATTTTTTATACTGCTTTCAATCAGGATGTAATGACCTTTCGTGTCTTTTTTAATCATATCTATTTTTACTTTGGCTTTGTCAGAAATCAAAATAGCCACTCCTGCCTTCTTTTTCTCATTTGATGCCCAAAAGATTTTGCTCAAGCCCTTAACCTTAAACTTGTGTATGTCCACCTGCCTCATATGTGTTTCTTGTAGACAACATATGGTAGGATTTTGGTTTCTGATCCACTCTGCTATTTGCTTTCCTTTTATGGGCCAGGTCATCCCATTCACATTCAGAGTTACAATTATCAGTTGTGCATTCACTGACATTTTTGTATCTCCCCAAGTCCCACTCCTTTTTCTTACACTATTTTCTTTTAAACCAGTGGTTTGCTTTGAGCCTATATCCCTTATCCCCTCCCTTGATTAACTTCACTTTCTGTCCCCTCCCTTATTTTTCCCCTCTTTTTGTTTTTAAAGGCCTTAGGAATCCCCCCCCCTTCTTCTCCCCTCCCTTTTTTGACCTCCCCTGCTCCCCTGCTCCCTTTGGTTTATCCCTTCTGACTTTCTCAGTAGGGTTAGATAGAGTTTTTTATTCCAATCGATAATATAGCTACTCTTCCCTCTTCAGGTTGATTACACTGAGAGTAAGGTTTAAATATTACCTCTTAATATTCTCTTCCTCTCCTTCTTATAATAGTATTTATCTTCTCCCCTTCCCATGCCCTCTTTTTGTATAATAGAATATCCTATTTTTCTTATTCACTCAAATTTCTCTTGGTGTCCCCTACTATTCACCCCCCTGTTTCCTACCCCCCATGTCATCTTAGACCATTTAGTATTCTGTCCTCTCCCTATGAATTATTCTTCTTATTACTATAATAGTAAATAGTGTTCACTACAGAAAATTATACATAGCATTTCTCCACTTAGGAATGCAGATAATTAGATCTTATTGAAGCCCTTAAAGAGGCAGATTTAAAAATTCTGAGTTTTATTTCTTCCCCTCTGTTTCTTATTTACCTTTTCATGTTTCTCTTGATTTTTGTTGTTGGATATCAATCTTTCCATTTAGTCCTGGTCTCTTTTGTGCAAATACTTGGAAATCTTCAATTTTGTTGAATGCCCATACTTTCCCCTGGAAGTATATAGTCAGTTTTGATGGGTAGTTGATCCATGGCTGAAGGCCCAGCTCTCTTGCCTTTCTGAATATCGTATTCCAAGCCTTGTGGTCTTTTAGCGTGGAGGCTTCAAGATCCTGTGTGATCCTGATAGGTGCTCCTTGATATTTGAATTGTCTCTTTCTGGCTTCTTGTAAGATTTTTTTCTTTTACTTGAAAGCTCTTGAATTTGGCTATTATATTCCTGGGTGTTGAATTTTCTGGGTCCAGTGTAGAGGGTGATCTATGGATCCTTTCAATGTCTATATTGCCCCCTTGTTGTAGAACTTCAGGGCAATTTTGCTGAATAATTTCTTTAAGCATGGAGTCCAAGTTTCTATTAATTTCTGCTTTTTCTGGAAGACCAATGATTCTCAAATTGTCTCTTCTAGACCGGTTTTCTTGGTCTGTCACTTTCTCATTGAGACATTTCATGTTTCCTTCTATTTTATCAGTCTTTTGACTTTGTTTTATTTCTTCTTGTTGTCTTGAGATATCATTGGCTTCTAATTGCTCAATTCTAGCCTTTAGGGACTGGTTTTCCTTTTCAATCTGGTCATTTTTGGTGTTCAATTTGCTTATCAGTTCATTTGATTTCTGAGCCTCACTTTCCAATTGCAAAATTCTGCCTTTTAAACTGTTATTTTCTTGCCAGATCTTTTCCATTTTCCTCAACATCTCAGTTTTGAACTCTTCAATAGCTTGTGACCAGTTTTCATTGTTTTGGGAAGGTTTGGATATGATTACTTGTTTGTCCTCCTCTGTTGTCTGGATTTTCTCTGTGTAAAAGTTGTCGAGTATTCCAGACTTCCTCTTGATAATCTTTCTCTTCTAGGGTTCTTGGTTTGCCATTGTTAGCCCCGCCCCTTTTCAGCTTCCTATAGAGAAGAGGCTGAAGAAAAGATCAAGGTTGGACATATTTTTCCCCAGAGCACATTGGGGATAATTCCATTGTAGGGATTGATGATCAGTTTCATTCAGGGTTTTCACAACATTTATTTAGTACAGGAGATCTCAGGCCACTAGAAGGCTTGATGAGAGTGACCATAGCTTCAGACGAGGGGAGACATACAGGTATTAAGTTTATAATCTCTCCCCGTCAGGTTCTTTTATATGAGTGGAACACTTCACACTTATTTATGTTCCCTTTTCTTGTTATTGTTCAGTGATTTCAGTCATACTCAACTCTTGATGACCCAATTTTGCATTTTCTTCATTAAGATATGGAATAGTTTGCCATTCCTTCACCAGAGCATTGTTTTAAAACCTTACCTACTTTCTTAGAATTCAATACTGTGTATTGGTTCTAAGGCAGAAGAATGGTAGGGGCTAGGCAATGGGGGTTAAGTGACTTGCCCTAGTCTACTTAGCTGTCTTTATGTCCTATCAGTTCACATCAATTCCCAATTCCTAATTTTCTAAACTTTTATGACCTACTCAGCCACCCCACATGAACAAGATATGTTCTCACCTTTTATCACTCATGTGTTCTAGTACTAGGATCACTGAGTTTCTTTTATCTTTTCATAACTTATTAACATAATCTCTCTTTGCCTCTTGCCCTCCTCTAAAATCAGTCTAGAAAGGAAGCATTTATTAAACTCCTAATAAATGCCAATCATGTTCCAAAATATGGTATCAGTGACAAAAAAGATCAAAGAATCCCTATCCATGAAAGAGTCAGTGTGTCCATATGTAAATATATAGATGAAGGGGTATACAGAATGAAAATAAATGAATACATTTTAGCTTTCAGACTAAGTGTGTGTGTGTGTGTGTGTGTGTGTGTGTGTGTGTGTGTGTGTGAATAAGGCAAGGCCAAAAAAACCTTGTGCTTGGACTTTGTCTTGACTTGGGTATAGGGTGACCAGTATAGGGCTTGCAAAGGCTTTTTCAGGGCTGCTTTTATACTTTGGTGACCAGCTGCCACTCAGTTCTCACTTCTATAGGAATCCCAGTAAACTCTCTCAGCAGGTGGGTGATATCAGGTTAAAAGGAACCATTAGGCTGATTCAGGGGAATGTCTATCTCAGGCATGAAAAGACTTCTCCCAGGGGTAAGGATAGATGAGAACAATTTATTCTAACAGTAATAAGGTCAGTGGAAGTGGGCACTGTGGACCTCTTAGACTTTGGTAGACATTGAAGAAACCATGGTCAGCCCCATGTATTCTGAGAGATCACGAATCATTTTGACTTTTGTATTGCCACTGGATTTTGATGACTCTAGAAGAGAGAGTAAGGCTAATTACTTTATCCTACTCTGCTTCACTTAAACCAATTTATGCATGAGTTAACATAAGTCATGAGTTAGCAGGGATTTCTTTTGATTCTTTTGGAATTCAAAAGCCAATAACTAAGCAGCCAATCTTGACGTAACTACGTGAAATACCTTGACCTTTGTTGTAAGTGTAATAATAAAGAGAGCCAATAAATTAATGTTTGGTAGAGGGGAGACAGAGAGAGAGTCTATGTTGGGTCTCTCTTCAGCTCTCCTCTGGGGCCAAACTAGGAGATTTTGATGGTGTGTCACCCCAAAACTGGGTGACCTGGATGCTCATGCCACCACACAGGAGTTGGGGGTGAGGTTTCCCTATAAGATGAGATATGTGGTATCCTAATCCAGTTCTGAATGAGGGCAGGGTTCACACAAGCCTCCCCCAAGGTAATTCAACTTCACAGCAGGTATTCTGGCTTCAAGATGGAGGCAGTCAAGCCAAGCTATGGTTCACCTCTCCCTTGTTGTCTCTCAGATACTCTGGAACACTGTCTGACTGATCACAGATCAGGGATGGGGAAAGGAGTGAAGGGAAGAGGCATTTTTGGGTGCCCTCTTCTCTATTTCTATGGGGTCCATCACTTGGGAGGGAACCTTTGGGTTTCCACTCCCAAGTTTCTTCCCGTGCCCTTTCTCCTTCTGTTTCTATTTCTAGTTTCCTGTTTCAATCCCTTTTCTATAATTGTAAGTTTTGACTGAAAGGGGGTCTCTCAGCAAGGTTGGGTAATGGGAGAAGGAGACTAAGAGATAACTTCCAAAATGGAGTCCAAAAACTTAGCTGACTCTATGGTTGAAGTCTTAATGAGTGAGATGCAATTAATGGCTTTGACCAGGGAATCAGGGTTTCAACTTCCAAAGAAAGATCCTCAGGAGGCCCCCAGGACTGGATCTGAGTTTGGTTGTCCTCCTCCTCATTCCTCCCAGTTCTCTGCCAGAAGACCTCTCTTCCTCTCCTCTCCTGGAGAAATATCCAGAATCCTCTCTAGTCCCAACTGTCAGCAACTGTCAGTCTCTAGCTCCATTTGTCGTATCTCCCTTGTACAAATCCCATCCTTACACTATTCTGGTTTTGTGTGGTGGGACTTTTTTCAAAAGTCCCACTTAATTCATGCATCACTTTCCTACTCCTAGCTTATGTTTCCATTCCCTCCAAAATAAGAAATCCTTATCTTGTCTTATAACTATACTAATTATCTATCTATTCCTATTCTAAGACGAGTTTTGGAGAGGTTGGTAGGGGGATGAGGGTTGCAATTTATATAGCAATATTTACAGGGTGTAAAACAATTTTGTAACAAGAAATGTTTTCCAATGAACACAATGTCTAAGTTTACAGTCTAACAATTTTCTTATACTTAAACTCTTCTAAGTTATCATTAAACCATCTATGATTTTAACAGAATTTTAACTTCTTTCTGCTTTAATATATGTTATATTCAATAATCTGGGAAGAGATGGATGCCACCTTGATGACAGGGATGGCAGTTGAGAGACTCGGAATGTTCCCAGGTGCCGTGAGCCAGGGGCAAATGTTGATTGGCCCCACCCTATATATACCCCTCACAGCCACTTTGGAGGGAAGTTTCTGGACTGAGAAGTCTCTGGACTCAGAGGTCTCTGGACTCAGAGTATGAGAACTAGAGATTGCAGGTCTCTGCCAACCCCTGTGGTTCAATCTGGGAGTGGGTGGCTGAAGGGTGGTTTGAAGGATGGAAAGGGTGGTTTAAGAAGAAGAGGGTAGGAATAAGCCTGAATCTATTTACTGATAGACTGTGAGAGCTAGTGAATAACAAACACTGGTAGTGAAAGAGCTGAGAAAATACAGACCATCAATACATATGCAGCAATAGCCTTTCCTATTCTCTGGCTTGGCTGTGGCCAGGTTCGGCCAGGGATAAAGGGAGAGGGTGAAATCTCAAGCCTCCACCTGATCGATAGCCTCAAGTCCTGATTGTTAATTAGTCTAATAGATAATAGATCAATAGGGTTTCCAACCCCCAATACTTGACCTTGTTATCCTTTCCCTACTTATAGATAAAAGAGTGTTCAACAACAAGTACCTTCCTGAGTGGTCTTTCTATCATGGCCCTTGGGAAGGGAGTCAAACACAGTCAGTTCCTGAATGTTATCCAAGGCAGATCAATAGCCCAATACCACTTTATCCAACCCCAGGTTGGGCCTGGAAAGGTTACCCATATATCTAAACTGCCAAGGGTCCTTACTTGGGCAGCTGTTAAAGAATCCCTAACAGGTTCTCAACCAAACCTGTTAGAGAGAAGGGGATAACTATAGCAGCAGTCAGGGTGATAGGAGTAGATGTTCCTCCAACCAACTGCAGGTGAGGACATTATAGACAGAAACACATCATTACCATCATTATACATCTATATCTCCCTTGTACCCATTATTTCTGTAACATATGTAAGTCTATCAAGTAATGCAATACAACTATCTTATTACTTCTAGCTGTTATCAAATTTTGTTTAAACTACCTATGTATTAAACGCAATGTTAATTTTTATATTGAGAATCTATTTTAGTATGTTAGTACTCTTAGTTATATATCCAACAACACATATATTTTATCCTTCTGCTTTCCTTGCACTAGCTTGCTAAAAATTTTGAACTTCCCTAGCCCTTTCTGCACTTTCCCTATGTCTAATGTCCAAATTATCTACTAAATTGTTAGTATGCTACAGTATCTACATGTTTAGGGACTATTATTTACAATTCTACTCTACTTTTCCAACCTATGTTACAGGTGTGTATAAAATTTACATTATTTACACTATTATACATTTGTATTAGTTCTGCATGTCAATGTTAACCAGACAAGAATATTACTTGGTTTTCTTATGTGATTAAAATCTTATGGAACTTGCAACTACTTACATTATAGATATTTATACATTTTATATTTACACAATCTTCAGACACTCACTCATTTACCCAAGGTTATGACTAGATATCAGTTTTATGTTGTGTTTTGTGTTCTCTTTTTGTACCATGCATGCAAAATATTCATTCTTGTTTTCAAAGTTGTCAATTTTCTTCAAGTTGTCTATAGATTTCTCTTGTATCTTGATGCTATGTACTGTGGTTGCATTTTTTCTAAAGTGTGAGGTTTATTTGGGTTTTTGTGCTATCACTGCACTATAGTCTTATGTAAGCTATTTCCTTCTGTCCTCTTCTTTGTGCAATTGTCAATTTTTGCAAAGTTCAAAGTTCAAAAGTTTTTCACAATGACTTTTCAAGTACTCTTTTCTTGCATCTTTCTTCTTGGTGATTTTCCCAAATTTCCTTTTCTTCTCTTGAATTTTTTCCCCTTCTCTGTTTCTCTGTCACATGTTGTCTGTTGTCATACATGTTGTCAGATGGGTTCTTTGGTCTGGATGCAGGAACGGTGTGGATTTTGATGCTTTGTCAGTGATGTCAATCAATTGTTTATGTGTGTATGTTGTATGTACTTTCACATGTTTTTCAGTGATTTTGAATTTTGAAATGACTTGGCTAGGTTTTATGGATCAATATCCACTTACATATGCTCTCCTAGAAATCCAATATTGCTTTGATTTCCTTTCATATATTCTTTTCATTGCTACAGTCTATTCCACATTTTGTTTGTAATCCTTCTGTATTTAGGCTTTTCTTTAGGTGTTCTGTACTTTTGATGGACTAGTCATCCAGTACATGTATGAAACATAGCCACTCATGTCTTTCCTCAGTGCCTATGTCTGGTACTCTGATTACTGGTACATTTGCTTCTTGATATGGTCATTTCATTTCCTCTTCATCATCAGAACTCATGTCATCAGAGTCTGTGTAAACCAGGTATGGTTATGATGGCTTGGTATTAATTACATCTAATGCTAAAATTGCTTCCATGTCCATTTCTTCTAAGTCATTTCCTGGTAGCATGCTAGTCATGAGTGGTTCTTTGTTTTCTGTTTCTTGGTTGACTTGGTTCATGGGTTCAGCTGTTTCTGTTTTTTGATTCACTTGAATCATTGGAGCCTCTATCTGTGTATATTCCATGTCCCCTTCCTGTTTTAAAGTCACTATTATTTGTTTTGGCTATCGATCCTCAGGTTGCAATGCATTTTGATCTTGCAATGCATTTGCTTCTCCTACATTGTTGTTTCTGTATGACAGTAACATGTTTTTATCTTGATTGTTACCCTGGCTTGGCTGTATTATTTCATGGATTGGTTTGTTGTTCTGTGTGAGTGATTCCTCTATTTGGTTATCTCTTAATCATTTAGAGTTCTCTTCAGGTGGAGGCATTCCTTAAGTACACAAGCTTGTAAGTTTGTAAGTTTTTGAATCAAGGTTTTTTCTCAGAGATTTTTTTGGCTTAAAGTCTTTTACTGTTGGGTTTAATTTTGAACATCATAGTATTTCAATGTAATTCTTTTCTCTGTTAACCTTTCCATGTGCCAACTCTCTGGGAGGTTTCCTTGTGTTAGTGCTTAAAGAAAATGCTCTTTCCTACCCAATATTCTTTATTGTAAGTTACTTTTCAATTTCTTTTATATAATTGCCTGTCTGTGCGAAACTGCTCAGAACATCCATTTAAGCTAATCTCTTGAACTGCTCCATTTGTATTTGTCATTAGTTGATTTTTTGTGATTGTTCTACCTTTATAATATGATTTTGTATGTCTGGAACCTTCTTGTCATTAAGTGTTGAGGATTTTAAGTTTAAATCTGTCATTATTGGTACTCTGCCTGTTGCAATTTCCCTATAATTTGTTAGTGCTATAGTCATTATGTTTGGTTTAAACTCTGGTATAAATGCATTTGTATTTTTCTTCTCCTTGAATCATTGTATTTTATCCCATAAAATCTGTTTTTGATTTCTATTAGATCCCTGGTAATTTTATTCTCTTCTTCTATTTGATCCCTAGATTTAATCTTTGCTTTTCCATCTACATAGTGTATTTCCATGCCTAAGCCTCTTGTATCATGGTTTTTATGTCTTTTCCCATTGCTACACCCATTGGGCTTTCCTTTATGTTCCCGGGATGTTTCCTGGCACCATAAGGTACCATGTTTTCCTGTCACTTCTTGGGAATAACGTGCTTTTGCACCCTGCACTATGTATTTTTACATAGTCTGCAGGTCAGGAACATGCACATCTGTGATCACAACATTGTTTTCTCTCTTATAACTGTTGTATCTAGATTTTGTGTATGTATTATTGTAATTGCTTCTTTTGTTGTTGTTGCTGTTAAGTTGGTCTTTGAGGTGACAAAATTTCACTATATTCCCTAACTTCCCACAGAGAAAACACCTTATATTATTATTAAAGTTATTGCTAGTTTGTCTGGGTTGTTGGTACTGAGGTCTGGCTTTATATGCGTGCAGTGCTGCCAGGTTTTTTATTTCATCTATTTCTTTTTATTTGATGGTAGATTTATCCTCTTTTAATTGCTCCTTTAAATCTTTTATAATACCATCTTTTTCTCTAATGGATTCTTTGGATTCTTTGGCTTCCTGATTTCCCAAGTGAACAGTTTTATGTAGGTCTTCCAAACTTAATGATTCCCATCCCGGACAATGCAAATTAAAATATGTCCCAATTGGTAGGGAAATGCCCTTAATAAACTGCTTCCTTATATGTTGCATGTTAGGTTTATTTAAGTCCTGAACCCCAAATCATTTCCTCAGCTTTGACAAGCCTATTTAAATATGTTGAGGGGTGCTCATTTATCTCCTGCCTTAATTTTTCAAATTTTCTCCAGGAATCAGGACCTTAGCAAAGCATTTCATAGGTTCTACAAGAACTTCCCTAGCTCTTCTTAGGTATACTAGGTTTTGATGACTGTTTAATTCTAGATCTTCATTATATTGTGGCCAAGATGTTATGTTTGTGTTTTTAAGGGTCTCCTCAATAAATTGTGCCTTCTCTGCTGGTGTAAATAATTCAGAAAGAAGAATTTTGATTTCTGAAAATGTGGGATCAAAAAGTCTTAATGCTTTCTTAAATTCTTTTATGGCCTTGAAGGGATTTTAAAAAAAGGCAGGCATTCATTGTTTTAGGGTTTCTAGATCTACAGCAGTGAATGGCTTATGTCTTCAAATGGAGAAATCCAGAATCTGGATGCAAAATCGTGTGATTAATAATTGGTAATATTGGTACTGCTGGTGCTGTTGCCCCTTTCTCTATTTTCTTTACTGTGTCTTTATGTACTTCAGTTGATGTAAGAGAGGGGATAAGACTCCTGGAGTCAGGAGGGGCGGTCTCTTTAGTAACCTAAGCCAGGTACGAAAGGTAGAATGGCTGAGGCAATGTTGGAATAGGTTTCTTACAGGCCATGGTTGATTTATCTCTATCAGCATGGCTTTTATTAAAATACTGTTCTTCCTTTTAATCTCGGCCTTCATCATTTTTAATAACAACAAGGTCCAGCTTGCACTATAGCTCTTGATTCATGTAGCTCTTTTATTCTGGTTTGTAACTCTTATATATGTAGAAATGGTTGAATCTCCTCCCACCAATGATATATACACCAGATTAAAAGACTTTGCAGGCATAGGTGGATGTCCAAAGAGCATCTCAAATGATGAGATATGTAGATTTCCCCTAGGTCTACTTCTCAAGTAGAACAATGCTAATGGTAGAGCATTAGGCCTTTTCAATTGCGTTTCAGTATATAATTTTCCTATCATTGTCTTTAATTCCCTGTTCATTCCTTCTACTTGTCCTGAGCTCCATGAGTGGTACAGCACATGAAATTTTGGTGTTATACCTAGATAAGAATATATTCAGGTTAAAACCAAAACTGTAAAATGTGTTCCTCTATCCGAATCAATTCTTCTTGCTGGTAAACCAAATTCAAGTAAATTTCTTTTAATAATATATTGGCTACAAATACTGCCATTGCTTGTGTTGTTGGAATTGCTTTCAGTCATCTGGTCAGCTGGTCTACTATCATTAAATAAAATTTGTAATGTCCTTCTTTTAGCATTGCTATAAAGACAATTTGTAGATGTTCAAATGGTGTGTATGCTAGCAGATGTTCCCCAAATGCTTTTCCTTGAAAGCTATGGTGGTTATACGGTTGGAAAGTTGCACAAGCTACACATACTTTTGAAGTGATGTTTGTTATGCCAGGGGCTATCCATACTTTCTTCATCAAATCTACAATGCCTTGTGTTCCAAAATGACCATTTTAATGAATTGATTGGCAGATTTGTTCATAAAATATTTTCAGATGTATTTGTTTACCTTCTGATGCCACCCATACACCATTAATTTGTTTAGCCTTAAAATTCTGCTTCCTTTTTTTAAACCTCTTTCTCATTATATGCAAGGGACAAATCTGTTTCATTTATAATTGTTAAATTTAAAATTAATTCAGGTCCTTCTATGGCAGTGAGTTTTGCAGCAAAATCTGCCTGGTGGTTTCCTTTTGAAACAAAGTCTGTTCTACCAGTGTGGGCAGAGCAATGTACAACCACCAGAGATTCAGGTAGTTGTAAAGCTGAAAGAACTTTTGTTATGATTTTTGCATTGGCAATAGTTTTTCCAGATGATGTTAAGAATCCCCTTTGAAGTCAAAGGGTACCCATAGTATGACATATACTAAAGGCGTATTTGGAATTGGCATATATAGTTGCTTTTTTATCCTTTGCTATAAGGCTGTGTTTCTTTAATGTTATTAATTCTGCTGTTTGTGCACTCAGATTAGATTGGAGTGATGCGGACCATATAGTTCAAATTCTGTTACTATTGCTGACCCTGTATATTTTATCTCATCTCTCATAAATGATGAATCATCTGTAAATAACACCATATCTCAGTTCTCTAAAGGTGTATCTACTAAATCTTCTCTTGGTTTCTCTGACATTGAAACTACAGATTCACAATTATGGAGTGGTTCATCGTGCCATCAGTTGGTAAGTCAGGTAGCAGTGTAGCAGGATTAAGTGTTGTGCATTGTTTCAGTGTTATATTTTCATTTCCCAAAAAAGTAATCTCATATCTAGCAAGTCTTTGATCTGAGAATGCCTATGTTCTGTGTCTTAAAATCAAAGCTTCCACCTCATATGGGCACATAATAGTAAATGGACATCCCAATACTAAATCAGTAGTCTTTGTAACTAGCAGAGCTGTTGCAGTGACATCTCTGACACATGGAGGTATACCTTCAGCTATGGGGTCTAACTGTGCTGAGTAATATGAAATAGGACTATAGACTGGACCTAATGCTTGTGTTAGAACTTCAGAAGCTATGCCTCTTATTTCATGCACAAGTAATGTAAATGTTTTTTTTTTTGTTGTTGTTTTTTTTTTATAATTAGGTATGCCTAAAGCTGTAGCTGGCAATATTGCTTGCTTTATCTTGTTTATCACTGCCAAGTGTTCTGCACTTGGTTTTAGTGGTTCCTAGACTATATATTTTGTTAGTTCTGTGAGTGACTTTATAATCTCTCCATAACATGGAATCTACTGTCTGTTAATCCCAGTTATTCTTAAAATTGCTCTAAATTGTTTCTTAGTTTTTAGTTTCTTAGTTTAGAGGGGCACTCTGTTTTTGTATATCTGCAATTCATTTCTAAGAGATTTAACACAAACCTTTAGTCAACACAAATCTTAGATACTCCACTATACTTTAGATTTAGAAATCTTATGTCATCTCTTGCATAATTCTAGGAGAAGGTGCTTACTATCTTCCTGACATGTTTCATCAGTGTTATAATAATAATCTGGGATAAGATGTATGTCACCTTGAATGACAGGGATGGCAGTTGAGAGTTTGGAATGTTCCCAGGTACCATGAGCCAAGGGCAAATGTCAGTTAGCCCTGCCCTATATATACCCCTGACAGCTACATTGAAAGAGGTCTCTGGACTCAGAGCCTGAGAAATGGAGAACACAGATCTCTGAATAGGGACTGGTGAAAGTTTCAGTGGTTCTATCTGAGCAGTGGGTGGCTGAAGGGTGGTTTAAGGGTGGTTGAAGAAAGAATGGGTAGGAATAAGCCTGAATCTATTTCCTGGCTAGACTGTGAGAGTTGATGAACCATAAACATTATTGGTGAGAGAGCCGAGAGAATAAAGACCACCAATATATCTGCAGCAATAGACTCCCTATTCTCTGGCTTGGCTGTGGCCAGGTCTGGCCAGAGATAGAAAGAGGTGACGATCTGAAGGCTCCACCAACTTAGTAGCCTCCAGTTCTGATTATTAATTAGTTTAATAGATAATAGAACAATAGGGTTTCTAATCCCCAATTCTTGACCTTGTTTTCCTTTCCCTACCTATAGATAAAAGAGTGTTCAATAACAAGTACCTTCCTGAGTGGTCTTTCTATCATGGCCCTTGGAAGGGAGTCAAATATACAGTCACATCCTGAATATATCCAAATCTAATCAATAGCCCATCAACAATTTATCCAAACCCAGGTTGGGCCTTGAGAGCTTAACCATCCATCTAACCTCTCAGGGGCCTAACTTGGGTAGCTGTTAAAGGAGTTATTGACAAGTTATCAACTGAACCTGTCAGAGAGAAGGGGATAATTATAGCAGCAGCCAGGGTGAGAGGAGTAGGTGTTCCTCTCCACCACCTGCAGCTGAGGAGACTATAGACAGATACATATCATCACCATCACTATACAGCTATATCTCCATTACTACCCACAATATTTCTTTAACATCAGTGGGCTATGCTAAAAGCAAGTCATCTACGAAATGGATTAGTCTGCTCTCCTTCAATTCAATATTTGCCAACTCTTGGGTCAAAATTTGGGAAAATAATGTAGGACTTCTACATAACCCTGAGGCAGATGGCACCACGTATCCTGAGACCCTTTCCATGTGAAAACAAAAATCTTTTTGGAAACTTCTTGGATGGGTATTAAAAAAATTAAAACAGAAATCAACCACTGTGAAATACTTTGCATTGCTTGGGATAGAGGAAATTATAGTAGAGGGACTTGGCACTCCAGGATGTCTTTTAATTACATGGTTGCTAATTGCTCTCCAATCTCAGACAAAATGATACATTGGCTTTCCATTTTCATCTAATTTTGGTTTCTTGATTGGCAATATTGGTGTGTTATATTCTGATTTGCAAGGGATAATTATCTTTTTTTTTTTCGTAATGAATCTATCACTGAGATAATTCCCTCTATGGCTTCTTTTGACAACAGGTATTGTTGTATTGATGGAGCTGGACCAACTCTGTTTCTAATTTGGATGGTGATTACTGATTTTGATAAGCCCACATTGGTGGAAGATGTTATCCACAGAGTTTCTGGTATATTTGCAGGAATTTTGTAAAGCTGAGGTTTTTTTTGTGTTTTTTTTTAATTTCTTGATTGTCCAAAAACAATACTGGGAAGAGATTCAATGATTTGGCTAGTAATTCCAGAGAAATATTACAATTTGGGATACATATTATTGTTGCTCTTAACTTGCATAACAAATATCTCCCTAGCAGATTCACAGGGAAGTTTAGCTTTAATAGGAATGAATGTTCCACAGATAAAGGTCCAACAGACATCATTTGTGGTGAAATCTTTTGAACTTCCAAAGGTGTTCCAGACACACGACATTAATAGAGCCAATAGTATTACAGTTTGGATCAGGAGTACTCATTAACACAGATCTTGCTGCCTCAGTATGTAAAAGACAATCATAAAATGTATTCCATGCTTTCAATATTACATGTGGTATGTTGCTTTCTAGGTTAAAATGGATTGGTATAACTGGTAAAATTAAATCTGGGTCTGGAAAATCAAATGTTTCACTATTTGATTCCAGAGTCCTTTGTCCCCTGGCAAATGCTTATAAGGGACCATGTGCACCCTTCTGATATATTCCTTTCATTGAGGAGGAGTTACAATTTGACTATTACTTGGACAAGCCCCATTGCAGTTATATTGTAACAAATCATTTGCCTAAGTTTGGTTACTATTTCTATTATTTCAATAATTTCCAAAATTGCTATTTCAGAAATTGTTTCTGTTGTTATTATTATTTCTAGAATAATTATTGTTTCTAGAATAGAATCCCTAACATTCTAGAATTCCTAAAGTTCCCACCATTATTTCTAAAATTGCTGAATATTTGATTTTAGCATCTGCAATTTATTATCAGGGGTCTACTTTTTCCACACAAGTAGCACATTGGCCTCTTGTTTGTATATTCTCTTTGTGTTGTATATTCTTGCACAGGAGCTATAGCTAACCCAAAGTTTGCATCTCCTTTTTCAAGCCTTTCATTTTTTCCGTTAGTGTTTTTATCTCCTTTCTTAATGCATCCACTAACTCACTATCATCAGCATCTTTCATTTCATGCCCATTATAAACATAAACTGCCACTCTCCTTGATTTATAAGGTCCATTTTAATCCAGTTAAAACAACTAGTATTAAAATAGTCCTTGACTACTTTGTAACACTTTGTTACAAACTTCCTTCTCAATTGTCTCATGCCTCTTTCTCTTGTTAAGTTAATGTCTGAGTATCCTCCTCCCAGTTTTATAAGTTTGTGCATAAACTGGGAAGAATTTTCTCCTATTTCCTCCTTGAGCTTTTCAAACTTTGTCTAGGTATCAGGTCTATCTGAGCAAGCTCTCATTGAGTTAAGAACTGTCTCCCTAGGTAGGCACAATCTTGTATAGTTTGTTTCATTATTAAAGTCTCAATGAGGGTCATTCTCAGGCCATTGAAGTGAGCCCCACTCCTCATTAGTAAGGTTAATAATTTTAACCTTTTCCCTTTTAGTTAGTAACTCATCTAGAAGATATTCAAAATCAATTCAGGTTGGATCAAATTGCTTGCATATTGTTTCAAACTTTTTTATAAACACTATGGGCTCCTTCTCAAAAGAAGGAATGTTGCACTTAAATCCCTCCAAATCTTGAGGGGTAAATAGTTTGTGGTGCCTAATGAATAGTAACTTTTTTTTCATAGTGTTAAGAGTTGGTAGTTCTCTTAAAGGGAATAGGCTAGGGAATGTATTTTCTTTCTTTTGGCTTTTAATTTTAGGTGCTTTGGTAGGAGAATTAGAAATAGTAGGAGAGGCAGGTTTAGTAGACTGAGCAACAATTTCTTTTTGTTCAGATATAGTTTTATTTTGTTGCAAAATAGTTGTAACTATTTAGGAGATACTATCTTCAAGTTGAGCATCTTTTGAGATAGTTTCATTTTGTTGTTTTATAGGTTTAGCCATTTGATACTATCTTCAACTTTGGAGATATTTTCATTTTGTTGGGTTATAGTTTTAGTCAACTGAGAGATGCAGTCCTCAAGATATGCAACTTTAGTTTCCATTAATCTCTTTTTCTGTTGTTTCCTTTTCTTAGTAAGGATTAAAGTAAATATTTGATACAGTTGGTATCTTAGAAACAATCCTGACAGAACAAATACTCCCATAAGTGGTATTAACTGGAGACCATCCAAAACTGTGAGATGTAAAATCTCAGTGAAAGTCCCAGGTAGTGGGAGTTTTCTGAAGTAATGAGGCACAATCTATGCCATGATATTGAACACCATATTTACACTCCTATACTTTTCCTAATATTGAAAAGACCAGAAGATACATAGATTAATCAAACTCCTAGCTGGCTTTCCAGGCTGTGAGAGGGTTAAATTTTGGGAGACAAGAGTTTGATCAAAATCCAGTGCACAGTTTATTAAACACAAAACACTTAGTTTATTATTAGGAAATACAGATAGGAAATAAGAAGGAAGAAAGTGAAAGTAATCTTATAATAGTTTGTAACTATACCCTAGATCTCAATTCTAACTAAATTTCTTTAGGAAATCCTACATCTATCGGCCTCAGAGGGCAGTATCTCCTGCTAGGCTGAAGCCCTCACCTATTCTTTCTACTCTGACTATCTAATAATATATCCACTAATTACCCATCTACCCCAAATATCAATGATCAATAAGGCTGATAAGGCCTTAAATTCCATTTCTCTGTCTCCAACTAGAGAGAGAGAAAGGGGAGAGTGAGAGAGAGGGAGAGGTAGAGGAAGAGGGGGGAGAGAGAGAGAGAGAGAGAGAGAGAGAGAGAGAGAGAGAGAGAGAGAGAGAGTGTCACACATTCCTATCCCCAGGAGACCCAGAGACAAAAAGCCCTTTCCAACGGTCTACAACTTATAGACAGCCATGCCCTTCTAACTGTCACCAACTGCCAAGTGGCACAGCAGAGGGTCTCTAACTGCCAAACTGCACAGCAGGGGCTCTCTTACTGAAAAATATTATTGCTCTTTTTCATCTTAAATATTAAAAAGGAGAAATTAAAAAAAAAACTCTCTTAACACCCTTTAGGGTCTATTCTTTATCTGTCTGAAATTTCCCTTCTTATTAAGAAAAGATTAAAAATCAAGCCTAGAAACATTCTGCCCAAGGGCAAAGAGGTTGATTTTATAGAAGGGATAGTCTTCCCTATTCATCTTTCATCCCTTGCTGGTATGGAAGAATTACTAGACTGGTCTCTGCTGCTAAAGCAGAGGATAGAATAGAGGTGATCAGGGTGTGATTATTCATGTGTTTGTGGTTATGGGCATGCCTGAGTATGGCTGTGTTTATGATATGGGAGAAAGGAGGTGTATAAATGAAAATTTTGAACCTTAGACTTCATCCCCCATAAATCCCTTAGTTTTCCCAAAATTCCCTTATATCTCTCCTGTGCCTCCACATTTGCATGGTCATATTATTGTTTTATAGTTGGCTGTAACTCCTCCCTCTCTGTTCCTGGGAGCGAGCAGGTTAGTACCTTTTAGTTAGTCTCTTTTGTTAATTTATTATTAATATAATATTTATAAATATAATATTTAGTATTTTGCATATTAATTTTAATCTTCACAGAGGACAGGTCAGTCATTCTAGAATTGTCTTGGAGTCACATCCTGGAAACTAAGATGGCAGAGTAAAGGGTCTTCCATTGGCCTGAATCTTACACTTACACACGTACATACACACATGCGCACACATACATACACATGTTTACACACCAAGACACAAAGAAAAAAAAATCATTTCAATATGAAGACAACAAGAGGAAATCATCTCACTGGGGTAAGAAGAGAGTATCGTCCAGGCAGCACATCTCTGAAAATTGTTAGAACATAGAGCAGTCCAACATTCTGCTACTCCATCAGAGACAGCAAAGCTATAGAACAGGAACTGTCTGAGCCACAGGAATAGAAGGCAGAGAAGTAGGAAAGCAGCTCTCTGCAGTTTGGTAGCAGAGTGCCTGAGGCAGCAAAGCTGCAGAGTGGTGTGCCAGCCCAGACTAAGCTACTCTGCATGGATAGTGAAGCCAAATCAGACATATGACCAACATACTTCCATATAGCCTAAAGCTGTGATGCAGCAAAGTGCCTGAGGCAGCAGATGCCAGAGGGAGGGACATGTTTAGCTCAAGCCACTTAGAAGGGGCAGGAAAATAACAGAGTAGGGACCAGTTCAGGCCATGAAATAATAGAGGAACAGGCAACATGGAGATTTGAATCTAGTTGGACAAAATAATTTCAAACTTCCCCAAAGCAAGCCATCAGGCCACCTCCTCAACAGACACTCTGTGGGGAACAAAGGCAGCCAGGTCTTCCTCAAATACTATAGAATAGTACTCTGGAAGCTTAGAACTATGATTCCTTCCCCACCCCCTCCCCGCCACCAGGAACAGAGAGGAACCTGAACAGATAAAGAAACAGGAAAAAAATAAGTAAAAAAATGAGTGAAGGGGACAGCTGGGTAGCTCTGTGGATTGAGAGTCAGGCCTAAAGACAGGAGGTCCTAGATTAAAATCGGGCCTCAGACACTTCCCAGCTGTGTGACCTTGGGCAAGTCACTTGACCCCTTATTGCCTACCCTTATTGCTCTTCCACCTAGGAGCCAATACACAGAAGTTAAGGGTTTAAAAATGTAAAAAAAAAGAGTGAAAGACACAGAAAAACCCTGACTTTAGAATGTTACTTTAGTGACAAAGAAGAACAAAATATGATGAAGAGGAAGATGTTCTTTTTCATTTATATCTTTTAAATTTGATGTCATTAACCCCATTTACACACCTCCCCTGTAGTTATCATTTATCTTCTTATCTTCCATTAATTTAGTGTATTTTTCCTAGAAAGGGCAAAGCTTTCCCAAGGATTTTTGGCATTATATATGTCTCAAGTTACATTGCTTTTGTCAGAGTGTGCTGAGACCAACTTGCATTTGCTTCTGGGCCATCATTATCTGAGGACATAAAAAAAAATCAACTACCCATTTTCAGTTGGAACTCTTTGGATTTGGTGGGAAATAAGAGACTTGCATTGCTCAATAGAAACTTTTCTTTATGAGAAAAGTGGAAAGGGATATGTTTACTTTTTGAGTTCAGTTTCTTTACCGAATGTTTTATGTTAACTCTTGAATGGCTTACGGATTTTCCATTTCATTCCACTATTAGGCCCAAATCACCAAGGGATTGTCCTGAGTGACATCTGGCCCACAAACTTCCTTTTCCCCTCTGATGTTATAGAGGATTTGGAAGGAGGTAATATGGAAATTAGGTAGGATGTAATAGAGAGATGCAGGATATAATATGAGGCTGAAGCTAGGGATAATAGCTGGTAGGATCAGGGAACAAGACAAAGCAAGGGATCCAAGGCTGAAAGTATTCAAGTGAATATACTAGGTAATAAGGAAGTTAAGGCAATATAGTGGATAAGGAAGGTTCGATGACGAAGGACGGCAGCTTAGGTAAAGGGAACGTCTGAAATCAGGGAGTATAACACTGAGGTAATAAAGATTGCCAGGGAGAAGATGAACTAATCTAAACAGGCCAACAGCAGCAGGATATACAGACTAGGACTTAGGCTAAAGAGAAGCACTGAAAGGAAATAGACTGATTGAAATTAACTACAGGCTTTAGTTAATTTCAGAGGAAGGGACTTGTTTTGAAGTTACACCTCCTTCAAGATGGATACCCTGGTTTTCCCTCAAACCCAGAGTATGTTGATTCTATTCTTCTTCTTCCCTTTCTTATTAATTAACTGACAAAGTAACTAAAAGGTCTGTTTTAAACACAAAAGGGGTTTATTGTCTTCTCAGGTTAGATTGTCAGGGTAAAAGGATTAAGGAAGCCCTAACAGCTGCTTATAGAAACCTCAGGTGGGGGAAGGGCAGCAGGAATGGAGTCTGAGAAAAGTTCTGCCTTTACTCAGCTCTCAAGGTGATTTTTGTTTTGTTTTTATATTTTTAAACCCTTAACTTCTGTGTATTAGTTCCTTGGTGGAAGAGTGGTACGGGTAGGCAATGGGGGTCAAGTGACTTTCCCAAGTTCACTCAGCTGAGAAGTGTCTGAGGCCAGATTTGAACCTAGGACCTCCCTTCTCTAGGCCTGGCTCTCAATCCACTGAGCTACTCAGCTGCCCCCTCTCAAGATGATTTTGAAATCAAAAGGGCTTAGGATAATGGCTACAAAACCTCTCTAGATAAATTACTGCAAGGTAGAGCTAAACTCTCACAGATTTGAACTAACTCTCTCATTCACTCTCCTTGTTCACTCCTATCATACATTTGGGTAAGGAAAATTAAGGTAGGAAAATGAGGAAGGGTATGGAGATTCAAAGGTTTTATTTAAATTAACAAATCTCAAAAAACACTCCAAACCTAGGCTAGGTTTTCAATCTCAAGAAGGAGAAGAAGGAGCTTCAGCTGGCCCTGGTTCCCTCCACGAGTTCCCAGGTCCAACTGAAACTCTTTCCCAAGATTATAAACTCCTAACTGACATAAGAACTCAGCCAAATCCTGCAAAACTGTTATGTCCCCCCTCTCTGTACTAAACTTGGAAAAAAAATTCTTGTTATCTCTTCTTTGTTTTGAAAGAGGACTAATGATATCATGGGGTAATGTTTTCACTTGTAGGTGAATTGGATTTAAAGTAGAGTTGCACAAAATTGTCAATCCTACTTTCTATTCCAGAGTAATCTAATTCCAGGGACAAGACAAAATCAAGGCCACTAGAAATAGACCAGGGCACAGTGGATGACTTTAGTGGTGTCTTTGATGTCTGACTAAGCTCTAATCACTCCACAGAGCTTGCCTCAGGTGTTTTCTTGGACACTGGAACAAACTGTTCTTAGCTACTCATTCCTCTGTAGGAAGTGCCCCCATGCTTAAGGTACTACCTAACCCACTGATGAGTTTATGCACTATTTGTTACCCTGAACCTGGATTAACACACTGCTGAAATGCTTTGACTAAAGTGTGCCTGCTCTCCATACCACAGCTGAGTTTAAGAGATTTAAAAGTCTTAGTCTGACCAGCAGCAGCTTCTATACACCCCAAAGAAAACATTCAAGCTAGCCTACTGCCAGGAAAGTCAATAATTGTTATCCATATTTAATTTGTTGCTATTCTAACTTTCATTTAAGATTTTAATAGCAGAAAATGTATTCTTTTCCTTTGCCATTAAATACTGGACCTCATTCCAATATAATGAAAAAATATGACTAAAAGCTTGAAGTTTTTTCCTTTTCAACAAAATACAATAAACTTCCCAATGATTAGCAACTAAACTGTGCAATAATTGTCCAACATATACATAACTAGTACAAATATGACATATATTTATACTATACATTTTAAAAGTATTTAAATGATAATCTGAGCAATAGAATTATGAAAGTTTTATATAAACAAATGAATGGCATCAACACAATTTTAGTCAAAACACTATCTTCTGGAGCCAGTGTGACTACAACTTTTTAGGTTTCATTTTCAATCACTGGTAAACTTTCCTTTTTCACACATTTCCAAAATGTTTCTTTTTTTGCATCTTTGGAGACAAGAAAGACATTAAAGGTTTAATAGAATCCACTCATAGCCATGCCATTCTGCATTGTGGTCAAGTGAGGTTTCTAAAACCTTAGCCCACCTGCCACCCACCAGAGCCACCATCTTTGCAAGCAGGCTTCTTCTGTGGATAGAGTTCAGGACCTTAAATCAGGAAAACTTCCCTTCTTGAATTCAATTCTGGTCTCACTTAGTAGTTATGTGATTCAGGGCAAGTCACTTTACCTTGTTTGCCTGAGTTTCCTCTTGTGTATAATGAGCTAGAGAAAGAATGGGCAAACCAATTATGTGTCTTTGCCCAGAAAGTCAAGTCATTGACCTCAAGAAGTTTAAAATATAATAAATTGCAAATGAATATATAAAGCAAGCTAACTATAGGATAAATAAGAAATAATCCATAAAGGGAAGGCACTATATTTAAGAGTGGTTGGTGGAGGCAGTTAGGTAGCACAGTGGGTAGAACACCAGAGTGGGTAGAAGGCCCCAGATTCATATATGATCTCAGACACTTTCTAGCTATGTGACCCTGGTAAAGTCACTTAACCTCAATTAACTAACCCTTACCACTCTTATTTTCCCTAGAATCAATACTTATTTTTGTCAAATAGTGAGTTCTTGCATGAAAAGTTTGGATCTCTGCATTTATCAATTAATAGATTATTATGGTTATTTATTACTATGTATTGTGTCCCTACCTACTCTATTCTATTCATCCAATACTTTATTTCTTAGATAATCACAGGTTGTTTTCTTGATTACTGCTTTGTAATATAGTTTGAAATCTAACAATAATAGACCAAGAAGGTGGGACTTTAATTTAAAATTTTTTATTTATTTAAGTAATTTAGAACATTTTCTCATGGTTTTAGGATTCATGTTCTATCCCTCTCCTTTCCTCAACCCCTCCCATAGGCAACACACAATTCCACTGGGTTTCACATATGTTGAACAAGACCAATTTCCATATTACTGATATTTGCGCTAGGTTGCTCATTTTGAGTCAATACCCCTGATTATATCCCCATCCACCCATGTGATCAGGCAATTTTTTTTTCTTCTCTGTTTCTATTCCCATAGTTCTTCTTCTGAATGTGGATAGTGTTCTTTCTCAGAGGTCCCTCATAGTTGTCCTGGATCATTGCATTGTTACTAGTAGAGAAGTCTATTACATTCAATTTTGCAACAGTGTATCTGCCTCTGTGTATAATGTTCTCCTGCTTCAACTCCTTTCACTTTGCATCAATTGCTGGAAGTCATTCCAGTTCACGTGGAATTCCTTCAGTTCATGATTTGCTGGAAACCAGCCAGCAGTTTCCAGTTATCTTGAGAGGTGTGATGGTTTAGCTGAGATGGAGGAAGAGAGAGTTGGAGATACAGTGGTTTTCCAGAAGCTGTTCTCTGCCACTTCCTGTAGAATCTTTATTTTTATACCTTTCTCTCACAGTCACACAAATGCTGGGAAAATTTATATTTCAAATTCAAAACAGAGAAAAAAATCAAGGTCATACTGGTCACATTAAATTTTGGCACACAATACATATTTCTGCACATACCTAGTCTAAACAGTCTTCAAGGCTACCAAGACCTTATGTTATCTGAGTTTTATTTTTACAAAAAGAACCTTCAACATATTTTAAAAGTGGAATAGAGTGTGAGAACCCCCAAATTCTGGGGGGAGGGAACAATTCTAACATGGGAAAGTGGTAAAGTGTGAGAATATTTTGGTTTCATAGGGTTAAATTCAGAGTGAGAAAGGATTGAGGCAAAAAGGTATTTTTATTTTGCCTATCTGTGACCTTCAAACTCTAAGACAGAGAAAAGAGCAGCTTCTTCTATTTCACTGAGGGTGTAACTATTAACTCATTAAATGCTGATTTATTATAGAGTATTAAGGAGAAATATATAATGGGAATTCTATGAATGGATCTCTATAAAGAAATTTTATATCTATACTATAAAACTTGAGGCTATCCTAAAAATATATATTGTAGTAATTTTAATAATAAAAAATGTTGGTCAGAAGAGAGTCCCACAGAGGAGTCTGATTGGGTATCCATCCATCCTGTGGCCTGATTTTCAGACAATAGGAATCAATGTAAGGGTTTGCCATTTACCTTGACTTGATGGATCCTGATGTAGATCCTTATTTCTCTTAGAGGCTCCTGGCAATTATTCCTTTGAGTACAATAATATTCCATCACAAACAGCACAATTTGTTCAAGTATTCCTCAATTGAAAGGCATATCCTTGTTTTCCAGTTTTTTGCCACCACAAATATTTTTGTACAAGTCTTTTATCTTATGATATCTTTGAGGTATAAACCAAGCAATGGTATGGCTGGATCAAAGGGCAGCCAGTCTTTTAGTGCTCTTTGGGAATAGTTCCAAATTGCCATTCAGAATGGTTGGATCAATTTACAACTCCACCAGCAATGCATTAATTAATGTCTATTCATGTCCCTTGCCCATTTATCAGTTGAGGAATGGTTTGATTTTTTTGTACAATTGATTTACCTCCTTACAAATTTGAATAATTAGACCTTCGTCAGAGGTTTTTTGTTATAAAGATTTTTTTCCAATTTGTTGCTTCCCTTCTAATTTTGGTTGCATTGGTTTTGTTTGTACAAAACATTTTTAATTTACTGTAATCAGAATTATTTATTGTACATTTTGTAATTTTTCTAACTCTTGCTTTGTCTTAAAATCTTTCCTTTCTGAAAGATCTGACAAATATACTATTCTGTGTTCAATTAATTTGCTTATACTTCCCTTATATTCAAGTCATTGACCCATTCTGAGTTTATGTTGGTGTAGAGTGTGAGATGTTGATCTAAACTTAATCTCTCCCATATTGTTTTTTAATTTTCTCGGCAGTTTTCATAAAATAGTGGATTTTTGTCCCCAAAGCTAGGCTCTTTGGGTTTATCATACACTGTCTTGCTGAGGTCACTTACCCCAAGTCTATTCACTGATCCTCCCTTCTGTCTCTTAGCCAGTAGCATATTGCTTTGATAACCATTACTTTATAGTACAGTTTAAGATCTAGTACTGCTAGGCCACCTTCTTTCACATTCTTTTCCATTATTTCCCTTAATATTCTTGATCTTTTGTTCTTGCAAATGAACTTTATTATAATTTTTTCTAATTCAGTTAAAAAAAGTTTCTTGGTACTTTAATAGGTATGGACTAAATAAATAAATAAATTAGGGTAGGATTGTCATTTGTATTATGTTAGCTCATCCTACCAATGAGTAATTAAGGTTTTTCCAATTGTTTAGATCTAGTTTTAATTGTGTGGAAAGTGTATTGTAATTGTGTTTGTATAATTCCTTTGTATGTCTTGGCAGATAGATTCCTAAGTATTTTATTTATTTTAGGGTGATTTTAAATGGAATTTCTCTTTCTATCTCTTGCAGCTAGGATTTGTTGGAAATATATGGAAATGCTGATGATTTATGTGGGTTTATTTTGTATTCTGCAACTTTGCTAAAGATGTTGATTATTTCCACTAGCTTTTTTAGTTGATTCTCTAGGATTCTTTAAGGAGACCATCATATCATCTGCAAAGAGTGATAGCTTGGTCTCCTTGTTGACCATTTTAATAGAAGGTGGGACTTTAGATGTGACTTAAAGGAAGCTATGGAGGTCAGTATTTCAAATATGGGATAGGAGTAATTCTAGACATGGGAGACAGTTGGGAAAATGCCTGTAGCTGAATGAAGGAATGTCTTGTTTATGAAACAGCCAAGGGATAAATGTCATTAGAATGAAGAGTATAGAACAGGGAATCAGGCATAAGTGGACTGGAAACCTAGGAGGGAGCTAGGTACAAAGGTCTTTGAATATCAAACAAGGAATTTATATCTGTTCCTGGAGCCAGTATAATGCCACAGGGGTTTACTGAGGGGAAGTAACATGAGTAGACCTGAGATTTTAGAAAATCACTTTAGTGACTAAATGGATTATAGTTTTGAGTGAGAAAAACTAGAGAAAGATTGAATCAACAGCAGGATAATAATTTTGACTTGAGGAGATGAAGGCCTATATTAGACTGGTGTCAATGTGACAGAAAAGAAGGATATGTTCAAGAGATGTTGCAAAGGTAAAGTTAACAGGCATTGGAAAATCATTGGATATTGGAGGGTGAGACTGAATTATCCATGATGACTCTCGTTTTGAGCAAGAGGGACTGGGTAGATTGTGTTTCCCTCTATTAATGACAAATATATTTCTGGAGTACAGGTAGGTGTCACATTGGGTAAAGTGAGGGGTCTGGAGTCAGAAAGACTACTCTTTCTTAGATCAAATATGACCTCAGACAGTTACTAGCTGTGTTACTTTAGGCAAGTCACTTAATCATGTTTATCTTAGTTTCTTTATATGAAAAATGACCTGGAGAATGAAGTTGCAGACTAATTCAGTATCTTCCCAGAAAACTCAAAATGAGTTTTTTCATGACTGAAAAATGATTGAATAATACCTGGAATTGGAAAAGATTTATCCTTTATGAACAATGATGAGTTCCTTATTTGCAAATTCATTCAGGAGATTAAATTACCAAGATTATAAGGAGAGGTATATCTAGCTAAAGAAGATCAGGGAATACCAGCAGAGGGGTTCACTGTCATGATATCTTGGGAATAATGCTTCAAAGGGAGAAGTGAAATGGAAATAAAAGAAAAAGGAATTCATATCAAATAATCCTAAGAAAGTTCTCACAATCTCAGCCTAGAAGAGTAACTGTTCTTTAAGGAAGATTTCGATGCTTTTGAGTTTTTTGTGGAGTTGTCAAATATGGAAATGAGAGAGGTTGAGAATACAAACATTTCTTGATGATACATTGAACCTGGACCTCAATTTCAGGAATCTGTGAAATGATTGGCTTAGATGTTCCTTTCAGCAGAAACATTTCAAGTTTCTATACCTATAGAAGTTTTCTCTGTGAATCTGTATTTCAGGATGATGGGGAACCAGTAGTTTATCAACCTATTGATGAACACAAGTCTTGGGGATCTGGTTTTCAATGTTGATCAAAATAAAAGGGCTGATTGTTGGATATCCCAGAGAGAGAAAGACTGAGGTGTGTATCATCCAATTGCTTATGAATTTAGTATAGAACACATGTATAATAAAAACAGGACTGATCACATTAAACAAAACAAAGGTTCCCACTAGAATCAGAATTGTTTGGGTGGCTCTGGTTTCAGGTGATGTTTTTATGAAGAGGCTATTACTATGAATATGATTAACACTCTTCTTGTGCCTGTGTAGGATTAAGACCATGTAAACACTAGAACATGTCATGAGACACAGAAGCAAAATATGATGTATATATGTTATGATTATAAGTTTTGTATGATTTTTGTTATGCACATCTAGAGAGCGATAGCCAGTATTGCATCCATCTGTACTGTCTGTAGTGTTCATTATACCAGGTACGTATAGCAGTACAGACATATCTAATAGTAGATAGAAAACCCAGCAAAGAAGAATGCTTGGCATGATGTACTTTGGTGCTTTCATTTTGAGTTCTGCCCATCTGGAGCCACTGGGACTAATAGTGATGGCTTGGAAGGCACTCAAGAGGCAAGTGCTACATAGAGAAAGGCTCCGGGATGTTGTCTGAATGTATGTTATTATACCAATCTCAAGGTTATTTAGGAAACATTTCACCCCCCAAAGCCTTGTTGTAGTGGGTATTCCCCTAAAGAGAAGCAACACAGCATTGGAAAAAGACAAATGGATGATAAGTAGTTTTTTAGGTCTTATTTTATGATCAGTGAAGAAATTAATGGCGTTTAGGAATATGAGGATACAATTCCCTAAGAATCCAAGTCCAGTTAGGTGCAAGTATGCTATCCCCAGAATTTCATCATAAGTCAGCATTCTTTGTCTCTTTTGTGAAAAGGATTTGCTGTTAAATAAAATATGACCTATGAAGAAACATATGGCATTATTCTTATTAAAAACTGAGATTTTCCCATTGAAATCCCATAATCTTCTGATCTCCCATATAAAGATCAATAAATTTTCTCAGGTAGTGGGTGCTGATTAACTATTAAAACCCAAAATTGACTTCTTAGATTAAAAACATTTTGCCATTCCATTTCCCTCTATTTTTGATTCCTCTGGACAGCTACGTGGTGCTGTCCAAGCGAATAGATTGGTGGGCTTGAAGTTGTTAGAAGTTGTCTTCAAATTCAGCCTTGGAAACTTCCTAGATCTCTGACCCTGAGTAAATCACTTTACCCTGTTTGTCTAATTCTTCATATGAAAAATGAATTGGAGAATCAGATGACAAACCACTCCAATTTCATTGCCAAGAAAACTGTCAATTTGGCTAATTGAGAAAACAACAATAACAGGATGACTTCTAAGCCTGTTTTTTCTTAGTATTCTTCATTCCTATCATACTTATTTTCTTTTCCTGGCTTTCACCTTCCCAGCAGCATTCTTTTCTTAACCTTTATCTTACACACCAATATTCTTTTTCAACTTACTCAGCTGTATTTTATCTTTGTTTTTTATCCCTTGCTCATTTGTTCCTTGATGACTTTTACAATCTCAATTTCATTGTTGCTCTTCATGTGTCTTTGAACAATAAATTGGGAAACCTTTCTGAATTGTGTCATTTAATCTTACTTTGAATGAACATTTCAACAAAGTCAATATTCTACTCCTCACCAGTCAAACTGGTGTCTCATTCTCTCTAACTACTTGAAGAAACCTTTGTATATCTTCTCATGTGCTCAAATCCATTCACATTATTAGGCTAGGACTTTGCTTCATATTCATAGAGAAGGGAGGATGGGGGCAGCTGGGTAGCTCAGTGGATTGAGAGTCAGGCCTAGAAACAGGAGGTCCTAGGTTCAAATCTGGCCTCAGACAATTCCCACCTGTGTCACTCCAGGCAAGTCACTTGACCCCCATTGCCCACCCTTACCACTCTTCCACCTAGGAGCCAATACACAGAAGTTAAAAGTTTAAAAAAATTGAGGAGGAAGGACAAGAAGATCATAAAAGGGAGGAATTCCTAGAAGCATGTATATATCAAAAAATAGGACAGCAAGGTGAATGGATATGGAGAAGTCTTTCAGGACAAGATAAAGGAGGAATTTTTGGAAAGGAACTAATATCAAGAATTTGTAGTGGATTCAGTCATGGTTCAATGATTTTCTTCAACTTTGAGTAAAACATGAATAGTATCAAAGGCAAAAGTTATTGAGAGTAATTTGAGGCTGAAATTTTAAAGGTAATTGTCATATTACTTTACAAAGTTGAAGAAAATCATTGAACCATAACTGAATCTACTACAAATTTACATTTTATAATGTTGATTGAGTACTCACTAGATCAAAGCATTCATTTTACAATTCCTTACTTGCCCCATTATCCATTCAGAATTGTTACTTTTCCAAATATTTTCATCCCCTTTTAAATTTCTAGTGACTCTTCAATGCCTACACTTTCAGCTGAGAACCTTATACTATATTTCACCAAAATGCATTAGAGCTCTTCCTTTCCCCTTCTCCAGATCTCTCATATCACTAAGTTGCCTTCTGCAACCATCTCCTCTTTGACTTTTATCTCCTATAATCAAGTCCCTTCTTTTTGCCAATTCCTCTATATGCACAAGTGATGCCATCACATTACTTCTTCTACAGAAATGATGCCGTCTATAGTCCTCACTGACACAACTTCAATCTCTCCTTGTCAAAGTTTATAAATTTGTCTCTGCTTCTCCCATCCTCACAAAATACTAACTTGATGCACCCATCTGTATTAGATATATTCCCACATCTCTCCTCCATTTTGTGGCTAAACTTTTTTAAATTAAAATTTATATTTATTGTCATGCAAATCACACTTCCATATTGTCATTTTTATATAAGCAAACTCATATATAATCAAAACCCTAAATCCATAAATACACTAATATGAAAGACAAGTCCCCTGGTTACTTTCTCTGGAAATGTATGGCATTTCCTGTAATGAGTCTTTCAGGATTGTCTGAGATCAGTGCATTGCTGAGAGTAGCCAAGTTTTCACAGATAACCATTGTCCAATATCATTACTACTTTGTACAGAATTCTCCCAGTTCTGCTTATTTCATTCTGCATCAGTTCCTGAAGATCTATCCAGCTTTTTCCAAAATCATCTTGCTTATCATTTTATATAGCACAAGAGTATTTCATCACCAACATGTACCATAATTTATTCAGTCATTCCCCAATTGATGGACATCTCCTCAATTTCAAATTCTTTGCCCCCATGGCTAAACTTGTTGAGAAAGTTCTCCATAATAAGTTCTTACAAAATGTTTTTGCTTAACTCTTCAGGGTTTGACTTCTGAATTTATCATTCAACCAAACTTGCTTTCTACCTATTTACTAATGATCTCATCTGTCCAATATAATGTCCTTTTCTCAGTCCTTATTCATCTTTACTCAACTATTACCTTTGGCTTGGTTGATTATAGTCTTTGAACCTTTTAAATCTCTAGATTTTTATGCCAATATTGTTATTTCTCTTCCTACCTATCTGATTGCTCCTTCTAATCTCCTTTGCTCGAATCTTAATCTACCTCACTACCACGAGTGGTAAATTTATGTTTTCCAGGTTCATTTTCTGGGTTTTCTTTTCCTGATTCTCTAAAATTAGTATATTTGTATAAATAGCTCATTTGCTGAAATCATAATCATTTCTGCAGATTTCATTTTCATCTCTCTTTTGGTTCAAATAAATTACTTAGCCATACTTATCATGTCTCAACTTCTGTTCTTAGATTTACAAGTTCTTATTATCTAAAAATATATATCCATAGATATTTTAAACACATTTCTAAAATAACTCTTCTCTTCTAGGGGCAGAGCCAAGATGATGGATTAGAGCAGAGAAGCTCAAAGTCACCATGACAATTCTCTCCAAACAATATTAAAATAATTCCACAAAATAAATACAATAGTGAAAGAACCAACAACAAGACAGAATGAAATAACTTTCAAGAAAAGAAAGACTAAAAAGGTTGGCAGAGAACATCAGGGGCAATGGGATGAGAAGGAAGCATAGTCAGCTGGAGGCAAGGAGTGAAGAGTAAGCCAAGAGCAAGCCACACCCCCACCCCACACCTGTTGTTCCATATAGGGACTTAAGTTATGAATAAAAAATTTCAATATTTATAAGAAAATGCCTTTGAATTTTCTTCTGCTACAAAAATTTAGAAGTATTTTGTTATACCTCTTGAAAAAGACATGATTATTTTGTTTTTGAACTCTTACTTTCTGTCATTTGTTTATTCTAATTTTTAATTGAGTCACAAGTTTATTATATATGAGAATTCAAAATCCCTTTCACCCAAAAGCACATAGAGAGCGTTACAGCTTCATAGACATTGCAATTAGTTTAAACAACACACAGAAACCTCAGAAACTTCAAGCTGAAGATAAGGACCAGGCTGGACCTTCAGTTAAGTGATTATCAGCAAGCTAAGTCTGAGTATACTTTTCTCAGGGGCAAAATTCCCCTGCTAAATTAAGGTTTAGGTCTTGGTTTGCCAAGCAGCTGCATTTCTGACCTAAGAGGAAGAATGATAACCTTTTGACTACTGGTTTGCTAAGAGCTTAAAGCTTTTCAAAAAGGCCACAATACTTTTCAACAAGAAAGGGTGTGGATCACAAAAGGGGTCAAAAGAGGGGTATCATATTTTTATCTATTTGAGACTCTTTCTCTTATTGGCCTCCCACAAGTTTCTTCTTTTGTAAAGTGGGAATAATAGTTATTTCTATTTCCCAAGGATGACGCAGGGTTAAAGGATGTATGTAAAGTATTTTTCAAAACTTAAAGTGCCATATAAATATTTTATTACTATTATTATTTTTGTTACTGCTTCTACTTCTGTGACTATTGCATATTAGAATGATTAAGTTAGTAAGATTTCATATAATCAAAACAAATCTGGCAAAATTTTAGTTTTACCCTTTGTCTACTTCTGTAGAGGATATCATTTATGTAAAGAAGAAGCATTTAATTAAATATGATAGTAAATTATGTGCAAGAGAACCACTCATGGTCTTCTGACATACTCTACCAACAGGATACATACTCTAAGTGGTGAGTGTGAAAATACAGGAAGCTAATGATGATTCTACGCTTGGGAAATTCATCTGGTAATTCGAATCCTAAAGCTCTTTTAGTGGCATGGTCACTACTTCCTGTGTGAGCTATCTCTGGTGAGCCAATGCATTTGGTGGGATGAAGCCACATAACATCTGGCTTGCAAATAGTCTTTGTTAGCATTTTATCTTAGTCTTATGTCTTTGTTTTACCTTGGGTACAGATCTGTCTGTGTCACACTCTTCTCATTAAAGTGTTCGTCCTTTTCTTCATCTCAAAATTTCTTAATGTCACCCTTAACTTTTTCCTCTTTTTGTCCAAATTTGGACAAAGACTTGTTTTTTTCTTTTTGACAAAGCATTTCTTTCTAAATGTCTGCTTGATTCATTTCCCACATAACTTCCCCTCAAGGTATTCTGTTTCTTCTCCATTTTCCCCTAAATTTATGTGAAAAAAATCTACTTCAATAGCAACCACCTCAATATTCTCTCCTTTTCTCATACTTTTGACATGTGACTTCTGCCCTTAAAATTCAATTGAGACATTCATCTGTAGACAGTTTACAAAGACATTCAGGGGCTCCACAGTCAACAGAGTGCATACTTTTAAAAGGAGGAATGCCTTTGCAACTTACGCTAAGATTTGGTGGCACAACATCCTGATTGGTATTGAAAAAAAAAGTTAAAAATAGCAAATGCTAAATGACATTTTAGAAAATAAGCATACTAATGATAATTAATGTATCATAGTTTCCCCAAAGAATAAGACTGAAGAATATGATTATCATCAATTTGGTCTTTTCCAAAGGAAAATTACATTTTTCAGGTTAATCCTTACTTTAACAATGTCTTAGAGCTAGTGTCACCTTGATGAGCTTGGAAAAATTGTTGCAATAATATTTTTCACATTGAAAGACTCCTTTACCATTTCTTGGATTTCTTCTGGAAATATTTTAGTCAATTATTCATAGTATATTTATCTATTTGCTTCCCTCCCCCATATGACCTAATTTTTGTACCATTAGATCTAAGCATAGGTACGTTTTGGAGATATTTATAGTAAAATTCCCATTAATCATTCTAATATGCAGTTATCACAGTAGACAGGACAGTATAGAGTTGAAACATTAATCAAAGGTGTTGAGATGGGGATAGTAAAAGATTGTAGGCAAAGAGAGAGATTTTGAAACCAGCAAACAAAACTAAATGAGGTAATGGATATGTAGAAAGCCACTACCAGAATATAATCCTGTGACAGATTTAGAAAGACGGAACTATAAAGGAACAGTAAACACTAAGATGCCGTGATAGACTGTTATCCGCAAGTATTTCAATATCCTAATCTTATACAGTGAGCTAATGAGAATGGATGAAAACATAAATATTCTGGGAAAGGAAACATGGTTAAAAGTATTATCTCAAGAGAACCATGTCTCAAGAACAGTGAAGAGTTTGAAAAAGAGGAAAAGCAAAAGACTGAAAACAAAAGTAACTTCATTACCTATAGAGGAAGCTTTTTAAAGGGCTCAATGGAAAGTTTGGAAGAGATGTTCCTTGAGAAGACATGAAATTAGAGCTCTGACAGGTGTAAAAAGACACAATTCTTTAGGATTCCAATTCTAGTCAGTTGAACGCACACTAACTGAAGAATTTCATTATCTGAAAACAATCTTAAGATGTCTTTATGGGATACCTAATTATCAAACCCACTGTGAACCTGTGAAGAAAACAAAGGATTTTGATTGCTATAAACTCATGAATTCCCATTTTGAGGGCCAATGATGTATCTTCCAGTGGGAGAATATGTGTTAATATCATAGTGGACAGATTCAATAGTTTTAAAAAGCTTTAGTTTTTTTAAAAATTACATGCCTCATCAAATGCCAGTGCTTAACATAACTATATATGTGTACTTTGATTCATCTTATTTTCACTGACATTTTATATCCAATAGTTATCATCCTCTTTTCAATTGCTAAATGACTCTTCTTGCTGGCTAATATATTAGGGCCTGAGTAATAAAAAATATGCTCATGGGGTACTGTGGTTGAAGATGATATTCAAAAAAAGAAAAGGGAGGAGAATAGAAGATGGCACTACGAGAAAATAGAAGGAATAAGAAAAATAGAATAATCTATGTCGCATAAAGAGGAGCATGGGAGGGGGAAGTATAAAATACTATCATAAGAAGGAGAGAAAGAGAGTGCTAATAGGTAATACTTAAACCTTACTCTCAGTGGATTCAATTCTGAGAGGGAAGAGCATCTAGATCCATTGGAGTATTAAAATCTATCTTACCCTACAGGAAAGCTGAGAGGGAAACACCAAGGTTTGGAGTGGTTCAGGGAGTACAAAAAGGGAGGGAAAGAGCGGGGGGAGGAAATTGAATAAACCCTAAAGAAAATAAGAGTGCAATAAGAAGGGAGGAGGTGGAAAGGGAAGTAAAACAAGTATGGGGACTAGAGGGACTGATTAAAAGCAAAACACTTATATAGCAGGAAATAGTGAAAGAAGAAAGAAAAAAATTGGAGAGGACATCAAAATAATAGGGAATACACAGGTGATATTCATAACTCACCCATAAAACTGAAGCAAATAGCAGAATGGATTAGAAATCAAAATCCTGCTATATGTTGTATACAAGAAACACACATGAGGCAGGTAAGCATACATATGGTAAAGGCAAAAAGCTGAAGAAAAATCTATTGGGCATCAACTGAGAAAAAGGAAAGAAGAAAACCAAATTAAGAGTATCAAAGTTGAAAAGGGACACCTCACCTCTAATGAAGAGGAAATTAAGGCAATAATTAAAAAATATTTTGCCCAGTTATATGGCAATAAATATGGCAATCTAGGTGATATAGATGAATATTTACAAAAATATAAATTATTTAGATTAACAACAAGAAATAGAATACTCAAATAATCCCATATCAGAAAAAGAAATTGAACCAACCATCACAGAATTTCCTAAGAAAAAATCCCCAGATGGATTCACAAATGAATTCTATCAAACATTCAAAGAACAACTAATCCCAATACTATACAAAGTATTTGACATAAAAAGTAAAGTAGGAGTTCCTAGATCTTCTTATTTCTAAAACAACTCATTCTCTTCTAGGGGCAGAGCCAAGTTGATGGAGTAGAGCAGAGAAGTTCAAAGTCACCATAATAATTCTCTCCAAACAATATTAAAATAATGCCACAAAATAAATACAGGAGTGAAAGAACCAACAACAAGACAGAGTGAAATAAATTTCAAGAAAAGAAAGACTAAAAAGGTAGTTAGAGAACATCAGGGGCACTGGGGTGAGAATGGAGCATAGTCAGCAGGAGGCAAGGAGTGAAGAGTAAGCCAAAAGCAAGCCACACCCCACACCCCACACCCCAAACCTGTTGTTCCACATAGGGACCTAAATTATGAATCAAAAATTTCAATATTTATAAGAAAATGCCTTTTAACTTTCTAATGCTACAAAAGGTTAGAAGAATTTTGTTATACGTCTTGATAAAAGACATGATTATTTTGTTTTTAAACTCTTACTTTCTGTCATTTGTTTAAGTATTCTAATTTTTAAAATATATGTGTACATATATATATACATTTTTGCCAAGTAAATATAATATAAAATTTCCAAGAAGTTTTTTGAAGTTATATATTGCAAATTATCTCTCCCCCTTCTTCCCTCCACCCTCCCCATGGAGTTGACAAGCAATTCAGTTCAGGTTACATATGGACTATTACACAAAACAGACTTTCTTGTTCTTCATTTTTGCACATGAGAAATCATATAAAACCAAAACCCCAAAACATATACCAAAATAAACAGGTGAAACATAATTTGCTTTCATCTACAATCCTACTCCAAGAGTTCTTTCTCTGGAGGTGGATAGCATTCTTTGTTAAAAGTCCCTCAGAATTTTCCTGGATCATTGTATTACTGATAGTAATGCAAGGGTTAAATGGTAGAAGTTTGACAAAAGTGAGGAAAGCAGTTGAGTAAAATACTTAATTATTTTGAGAAGAAGTACAGGTGGAAAATAGAAATCAGGAAAGATAGATTATTATTCTGTCTTTAAGGACAGGTGCTTCTTGCCTGGCCAGACAAGGCCTATCTAACCTACACTACCTGCTCTCCAGAGATCCAGAGGTGAGTTCAACTGCTAACTGATCCTTCCTTATATATATCTCCCCTCATCTCCCTGGTAATGGAGTCTTCAGCTCTGGCACACAGGCTCCTGTCAGCTGTGCTCCACATAGAAATCTTTCTGCTCTCTTGCCTCTGAAAGAGACAGATGGAGAGCTTAAGAAAATACCCTTAACAGTAACTATCACCTTTGAATATTCCACAATAGTGTTGTTAATATGTACATTTTTTTCTGGTTCTGCTTACTTCATTCTACATCAGTTCATGGAGGTCTTTCCAGATCTTTCTGAAATCATTCTGTTCATTATTCCTTTTAGCACAACAGTATTCTCTCACCATTATATACCATAATTTGTTCAGCCATTCCCCAATTGATGGACATCCCTTTATTTTCCAATTCTTAGCCACTACAAAAAGAGCAACTATAACTATTTTTGTACAAGCAAGTCCTTTCCTATTTTTAAAATATCTTTTGGATATAGACCTAGTAATGGTATTAGTTGATCAAAGTGTGCATGGTTCTATAGCCCTTTGGGTATAATTCCAAATTGTCCTCTAGAATCTTATCTCCCATCTTTGAATCAATACTAAGTATTAGTTCCAAGGCAGAAGAGTGGTAAGGGCTTGGCCCTTGACATGATTTGCCCAGGATCAAAGGTAGGAAATATCTGAGGCCAGACTTTAACCAAAAATTTCCTGTCTTTAGGCCTTGTTCTCTATCCACTAAGCCACATAGTTGCCCATATGCTTTTCTTTTTTTATCATTACCTTCTGTCTTGGAATCAGTACTGTGTATTGGTTCCAAAGCAGAAAAGTGGTAAGGACTAGGAAATGGGGGTGAAGTGACTTGCCCAGGGTCAAACAGCTAGGAAGTGCCTGAGGTCAAATTTGAACCTAGGACCTCCCACCTCTAGGTCTCGCTTTCAATCCAATGAGCCTCCAAGCTGTCCCCCTCTGCTAATTAAAAAAAAAATTCTTTATGTCTTTTTCATTTAGCTTATTACTTTATATTTTGTTGTTATTGTGTGCATTGTTTTTTTTTGTTTTCCTTCTTAATCATAGTTCAGATTATGTTGGAGTAATTCTGTTTTCTAGTCATCATATTAGTAATTTTTCACAGAAAATTAATATTTCATTATATTCATGTTCTACAGTGTTTAGCTATTTTACAATTAAAGGTTTCCTTTAGAATTTACAATTCTTTGCTCTCACATTAAAGGCATCCTTGTAAATTTTTAGCAAATTAGGACATAATTTTAAATGGTTATTTTAAGGTACAAATCCAATGTCAGTTTTCTTATTTTTGTTTTTTATTAAAACGCTTAACTTCTGCCTTAGAATCAATGTTGTGATGATGTACTTGTTCTAAGGAAGTAGAGTGGTAAAATTTAGCCAATGAAGTTTAAGTGACTTGCCCAGGGTCACACTGGTAGGAAGTATTTGAGGTCTGATTTGAACCCAGGACCTATCATCTTTAGGCTTGACTTTTTTCTTTTTCTTTTCTTTTCTTTTTTAATAATCCTTACCTTCTATTTTTATAACCCTTGCCTTACCTTACTGTGTATTGACTCCAAGGCAGAAGAGTGGTAAAGGCTAGGCAATGGAGGTTAAATGAATTGACCAGGGTCACACAGCTAGGAAATGTCTGAGGCCAGATTTGAACCTAGGTCCTCCCATCTCTAGGCCTGGCTCTCAATCCACTGAGCCACCCAGCTGCCCCCACCATGCTAGGCTTGACATTCAATTCACTGAAACACCTGTCTGCCCCATTTTCTCATTCTTTTAAACCCTCTGACAATTGTCCTCTGACCTTATTGTTCCACTTTAGCTATTCTGTACAAATTGTCATTGATCCCTTAACTGCTACATATAATTGCCTTCTCACAAAATTCCTTTCCCAGACACTCTGTTTTTTTTTTCTAGGACAATATATCTACTTCCTATGCGAATCTCTCCTACTTATACTCCTATCTTGCTTCTACTCCTCTCTCATTATGTTTTCATGGGTCTTCATCCTGGTCATGAACATGAAGTGACAGAAGTCCTGAAATCTCCTTACTTTTCTCCTTTTACTTTTTCACTTGATTAACTCCTATAATTTAACTATCATCTCATACTTATTACATACGTACTCACACTGATGAATAAGGACATATTTATATTATTATTCATATACACATAGGTTTATATGTATAATTTCATATAGATACATATATATTTTACATGACTATAAAGAGGCTGATTTATTCATTTATATATATATATATATACATATATACATATATACATATCACTTTCAACTTAAGTATCTTACATTAAAAGAACACAATAATGATTTTCTCTGTTTAATGGATGCTTAGATGTTACTCTCCTCCCTGTTTACTTTCATGGCAAATAGACATATTGCATATCCAACATCCAATGTTTTGTTAGATTACAACTGGATTATCTATTCAAGAATATGAAGAAATATTTTTTGCATAAAATTGTAATAATATCCTGGTGGTGTAGATGATGTGACTGATTTTTTTTGTATTTAACAAATAGGTGGTATTAACAGAGAAAAACTTGACCATCTATATTAATCGGTATGAATAACAATAAAAACAATAATATAATTGTAGAACCCAGTCTCTTTCTAAGTGGTCTTCCCATGAAAGATTTTGAGGAAGAAAGATAGACCAGAGTTTAAAGTTCTTGACTTGGAGACATGAACATCTGATGACATGTGACACTTGTCAAATTATTTTAACACTTTTATGCCTCAGTTTCTTCTTTTGTAAAGTGGGAATAATATTTATCTCTATTTCCCAAGGATGCTGTAGGGATAAAATGATGTATGTAAAGTATTTTTCAAAACTTAACGTGCCATATTAATGTTTTATTGCTATTATTATTTTTGTTACTGCTTCTAATTCTGTGACTATTGCATATTAGAATGATTAACTTAATAAGACTTCATATAATCAAAACATATCTGGCAAGATTTTAGTTTCACCTTTTGTCTACTTCTGTAGAGGATGTCATTTGTGTAAAGAAGAAACATTTAATTAAATATGATAGTAAATTATGTGCAAAAGAACCACCCACGGTCTTCTGACATACTCTACCAATAGGATACATACTCTAAGTGGTGAGTGTGAAAATACAGGAAGCTAATGATGATTCTACACTTGGGAAATCCATGTGGCGATTCGAATCCTAAAGCTCTTTTAGTGGCATGGTCACTACTTGCTGTGTGAGCTATCTCTGGTGAGCCAATGCATTTGGTGGGATGTAGCCACATAACATCTGGTTTGCAAACAGTCTTTGTTAGCATTTTATCTTAATCTTATTGTCTTTGTTTTTCCTTTGGAACAGATCTGTATGTGCTACACTTCACATTAAAGTGTTTTAGATTTCTTATCTTCCTTTTCTTCATCTCAAAATTTCTTAATGTCACCTTAAATTTTTCCTCTTTTTGTCCAAATTTGGACAAAGACTTTTTTTTTCTTTTTGACAAAGCATTTCTTTCTAAATGTCTGCTTGATTCACTTCCCACATAACTTCCCCTCAAGCTATTGTCTTCTGTCTTCCATTTTTTCCTAAATTTATAGGGAAAAAATATCTACTTCGACAGCAACTACTTCAGCATCATCTCCTTTTCTCATGCTTTTGACATGTGACTTCTGACCTTATCATTCATATGAGACACTCAACTGTAGGCAGTTTTCAAAAGACATTCAGGTGTTCCACAGTCAATGGAATGAATGCATGCTTCTTATAGGAGGAATACCTTTGCAACTTACTCTAAGATTTGATGGCACAACATCCTGATTGGTATTGATAAAAAAGTTAAAAATAATAAATGCTAGGGTATATTTTAGAAATTAAGTATACTAATGATAATTAATATAATCAAAGTTCCCCAGAGAACAAGACTGATGAATCTGATTGTCATTAATTTGGTTTTTCCAAAAGAAAATTGTATTTTTCAGGTGAATCCTTACTTTAACAATGTCTGAGAGCTAGTGTTATCCCCGTGAGCTTGGAAAAATTGCTCCAGGAATGTTTTTCACATTTAAAGACTCTTTTCCTATATCTTTTGGAAATGTAGTTCTGTCAGTCATTTATAGTATCTTTACCTATGTGTTTCCCTCACCCATATGGCCTAATTTTTATACCATTGGATCGAAGTATAGGTACGTTTTTGAGATATTTATAGTAAAATTCCCCTTAATGATTCTAGTATGCTGTTATCACAGAAGTAAAAGGGACAGTATAGAGTTGAAATATTAATTAAAGGGTTTCAGATGGGGAGAGTAAGAGAATGTAGGCAAAGAGAGAAAGATTTTGAAACCAGCAAACAAAAACAATGAGAAAATGGTTATGTAGAAAGCCACTACCAGAATTTAATCCTGTGACAGATTTAGAAAGACTGAACTATAAAGGAACAGTAAACACTAAGAGGTCTAGATAGACTGTTATCTGCAAATATTTCAACATCCTAATCTTATACAGGGAGTTAATGAGAATAGATAAAAGGATAAATATTCTGGGAAAGGAAACACAGGCAAAAAGTATTATCTCAAGAGAACTAGGTCTCAAGAAGAGTGAACAGTTTGAAAAAGAGGGAAACCAAAAGATTGAAAATAAAAGTAACTTCATTACCTTTAGAGGAAGCTTTCTAAAGGGTTCAATGGAAAGTTTGGAAGGGCTGTTCTTTGAGAAGACATGAAATTAGAGCTCTGATAGGTATAGAGGACACAGTTCTCTAGGATTCTGCTTCAAGTCAGTTGAAGGCATACTAACCCCAGAATTTAATTATCTGAAAACAATATTTAGATGCCTTCATGGGATGACTGATTATCAAACCCATTGAAATCTGTGAAGAAAACAAAAGATTATGATTGTCATAAACTCATGAATTCCCATTTTGAGGGCCAATGATGTATCTTCCACTGGGAGAATATGTGTTAATATCATAGTAGACAGATTCAAAAGTTTTGAAAAGCTTTAGTTTTTTTTTTAAGTACATACCTCATTAAATGCCAGTGCTTAACATAACTGTATATGTATATTTTGATTCATCTTATTTTCATTGAAATTTTATATCTAACAGTTATCATCCTTCTTTCAATTGCTAAATGACTCTCCTTGCTGGCTAATAGATTAGGGCCTGAGTAATAAAAGAAATATACTAATGGGGTACTGTGGTTTAAGATGATAGTCAAAAAAAGAAAAGGGTTGTAGAACAGAATATGGTAACAACAGAAACTTGAAGGAATATGAAAAATTGGATAATTTATACCACATCAAGAGACACATGGGAGGTGGGTGGGTAGAATACTAATATTAATAAGAAGGAGAGGAAGAGAGTCCTAACAGGTAATACTTAAACCTTACTCTCAGTGGATTCAATTCTGAGATGAAAAAGCATCTAGATCCATTGTGGTATCAAAATCTATCTTTCCCTACAGGAAAATTGAAAGGAGAAAACCAAAGGTGGGAGTGGAGCAGGGAGTATAAAAAGGGAGGGAAAGACAGGTGGGGGAATTTAATAAAACCTGATGAAAAATAAGTGGGCAAAAAGAAGGAAGGAGGTGGAAAGGGAAGTAAAACAAAGGTGGAGATTAGAGAGACTGATTAAAAGCACAACACTGGTGTAGCAGGAAATAGTGAAAGAAGAAAGGACAAGACTAAGAGATAATATCAAAATGATGGAGAATACACAGGTGGTAATCATAACTCACACATAAAACTAAAGCAAGAAGCAGAATGGATTAGAAACCAAAACTCCATCACATCTTGTCTACAAGAAACACATATGAGGCAGGTAAACACACTGGGTAAAGGTAAAAGGAAAGAACAAAATCTATTGAGCTTCAACTGAGAAAAAGAAGGCAGGAGTTGCTACCATAAAATTTGACCAAGGCAAAGTAAAAATAGATCTGATTAAAAGAGATAGGGAAGGTAATTACATCCTGATAAAAGGCAGTATAGGCAATGAGGAAATATCAGTACTCAACGCATATGCACCAAATGGTAGAGCATTAAAATTTTTAAAGGAGAAACTATTTGAGCTTAAGGAGGAAATAGAGAATAAAATTACACTAGTGGGAGACCTGAATCTGCCTTTATCAGATCTAGATGAATCAAACCAAAAAAAATGTAAAGAGGTAAGATATGTGAATGAAATCTTGGAAAAATTGGAATTAGTAGATACATGGAAAAATAGGTATAAAAAGAAAGATAACTTCCTTTCAACAGGTACATTCACGAAGATTGACCATGTAAAAGGACATAAAAACATGGCAAAGAAATGCAAAAAAGCAGAAATAATAAATGCAACCTTTTCAGATCACAATGCAATGGAAATAATAATTAGAAGGGTTCATAAAGAGGCAAACCAAAAATTAATTGGAAATTAAATAATATGATTCTCCAAAATCAGATAAAGATCAAATCATAGAAACAATTAATAATTTCATTGAAGAGAATGACAATGATGAGACATACTACCAAAATCTTTGGGATGCAGCCAAAACAGTACTCAGGGGGAAATTTATATTCTGGAGTGTATATATTATCAAATTAGGGAGGGTAGAGGTCAATGAATTGGACATGCAAATTAAAAAAAACTAGAAAAAGAAGAAATGCAAAATTCCCAGAAAAAAACTAAATTATAAATACTACAAATTAAAGAAGAAATTAATAAAATTGAAAGTAAAAAACTATTGAATTAATAAATAAGTCTATAAGCTGGTACTTTGAATAAACAAATTAAATAGATAAAGTATTAGCAATTTTAAAAAGCAAAAAAGAAAATCAAATTAACAGCAACAAAGATGAAAAGGGAGCTCTTACCTCCAATGAACAGTAAATTAAGGTAATTGTTAAAAACCATTTTGCCCAATTGCATTAAAATAAATATGACAATCTAGGGGATATGGATGAATATTTACATATGTATATATTCCTTAGATTAACAGAAGAAGAAATAGAATACTAAAATAATCTCATATCAGAAAAAGAAATTGAACAAGCCATCACAGGATTCCCTAAGAAAAAGTACCCAGATGGATTCACAAATGAATTCTATCAAACATTCAAAGAACAACTAATCCCAATACTATACAAAGTATTTGACATAAAAAGTGAAATAGGAGTTCTACCAAATTTCTTTTATGACACAATTATCATACTGATTCCAAAGCCAGGCAGATCAAAAACAGAGAAAGAAAACTCCAGACCAATCTCATTAATGAACAAATATGTGAAAATCTTAAATTGAATACTAGCAAAAAGACTCTAGCAAGTGATCATGAGGGATTTTCACTATGATCAGGTGGGATTTATACCAGGAATTCTAGGATGGTTCAATATTAGGAAAACCATCCACATAATTGACATATCAACAAGCAAACCAACCAGAAATAATATGATTATCTCAATAGATGCAGAAAAAGCCTTTGACAAAATACAACACTCATTCCTATTGAAAATACAAAGAAGTAAAGGAATAGAAATGTCTTGCCTAAAAATAATAATAAATAAAATAAATAATAAATAAAATAAAATAATAAGTAGTAGATATTTAAAATCAAGCAAGCATCATCTGCAATGGGGATAAATTAGAAGCCTTCCCAATAAGATCAGAAATGAAACAAGGATGCCCATTATCACCTCTATTATTTAACATTTTACTAGAAACACTATCAGTAGAGAAGAAAAATAAATTGAAGGTATTAAAATAGGCAGTGAGGAGACTAGTTATTAGTCTTTGCAAATCATATGATGGTCTACTTAAAGAATCCTAGAGATTCAATCAAAAAACTAGTGGAAGTAATCAACAACTTTAGCGAAGTTGCAGGATTCAAAATAAACCCATATAAATCATCAGCATTTCTATGTTTCCAATACATCCCAGCTGCAAGAGGTAGAAAGAGAAATTCCATTTAAAATCACTCTAGACAATATGAAATTCTTAGGATCTATCTAACAAGACAAACACAGGAATTATATGAACAAACCTACAAAACACTTTACACACAATTAAAACTAGATCTAAACAATTGGAAAAATATTAATTGCTCATGGGTAGGATGAGATAACATAATAAAAATGACAATCCTACCCAAATTAATTTACTTATTTAGTGCTATATCTATGAAATTACTAAGAAAAATTTTTACTGAATTAGAAAAAACTACAACAAAGTTCATTTGGAAGAACAAAAGGTCAAGAATCTCAAGGGAAATAATAAAAAAAAAAGTGTGGGCCCAGCAGTACCAGATCTTAAATTGTACTATAAAGCACTGGTCATCAAAACAATTTAGTACTGGTTAAGAGAGAGAAGTGATTTTCAGAGGAATAGAATTGGAGTAAATAACCTCGGCAAGACAATGTATGATAAATGCAAAGATCCCAGCTTTTGGAACAAAAATCCACCATTTGACAAAATCTGCCAGGAAAATTGGAAAACAATATGGGAGAGATTATGTTTAGATCAACATCTCACACCCTACTCCAAGATAAATTCAGAATGGGGGAATCACTTAAATATTAAGAAGGAAACTCTAAGTAAATTAGGTGAACATAGAATAATATACCTGTTAGATCTATGGGAAAGGAAAGATTTTAAGATCAAGCTAGAGTTAGAAAATATTACAAAATGTAAAATAAATAATTTTAACTACATTAAATTAAAAATATTTTCTACAAACAAAACCAATGCAATCAAAGTTAGAAGGAAAGGAACAAATTGGGAAAAATTTTTATAACAAAAACCTTCAACAAAGGTCCAATTACTCAAATGCTTAAGGAGCTAAATAAATTTAACAAATAAAGCAAGCCATTCCCCAATTAAAAAATAGGCAAGGGACAAGAATAGGTAATTTTAAGATAAAGATGTCAAAACTATCAATAAGCACATGAAAAAGTGTTCTAAATCTCTCATAATTAGAGAATTGCAAATCAAAACAACTCTGAGGTACTAAGATACACATAGCAGATTAGCTTACATGAGAACAAATTATGCACAATTGAATGTAATGGACTTCTCTACTAGCAGCAATGATTCAGGATAATTCTGAGGGACTTATGAGAAAGAACACTATCTACATCCAGTGAAAGAACTTTAGGAATAGAAATACAGAAGAAAAACAACTACTTGATCATATGTGTCAATGGGGATATGATTGGGGATGTACATTAAAAATGATCACCCTAATTCCAATATTAATTATATGGAAATAGTTTTTTTTTTTTTAACCCTTGTAGTTCGGTGTATTGTCTCATAGGTGGAAGAGTGGTAAGGGTGGGCATTGGGGGTCAAGTGACTTGCCCAGGGTCAATGGAAATAGGTTTTGATCAATGACACATATAAAACCCAGTGGAATTGTGCACAGGATATGGGAGGGGAGTAGGAGGAGGGGAGAGAAAGAACATGAGTCACGTAACCATGGAAACATATTCTAAATTAATTTAATAACAATTTTAAACTATTCATCAATCATTCTAAATCTGTCACAGGGATTAAATTCTGGTAGTGCTTTTCTATGTATCCATTTTCTCATTGTGTTTGTTTACTTGTTTCAAAATCTTTCTCCCCTTGCCCACCTTCTCTTACCATTCCCATCTCAACCCCTTTGATTAATGTTTCAATGCTATACTGTCACCTGTTATGAATTCCTTATCCCCCTTTTTTTATCATGAATCTTGCCCTAGAAAACCTCTGCTGTCACTCACTCCCATCATCTTTTGCCTTTGATCTTACTTTTCCCTCATTGAAGTTAGAGAAATCATTTTCATATTTCCTGGATCTGCCACATATTTATCTTCTATATTGTCAACTGAGTCCTCATGAGGCAGAACTGTCCATTTATAAACTTCTAATAAAAATTATGTACTCACTATTGCTAATTTTCAAAATATTTTCATTCCTTCTCAAACTCCCATGGCTCTCATATGGCCACCATCTCACCTTAGAACTATGGTTCATTTATAACTAAAATTGACAAAAATATCCTTTACTTTCTCCACTTCTCTCATTTCAATAAGATGCCTCCAGCAATATCTCCCATTTCATTCCTATTTCCTGTAATCAGGTGGCTTTCTGCTCACCAATTCTCCTATATATACACGTAATGCCTTATGTCACCTCTTCTCCAGAAAAAATATCCTCTCTATTGTTTATCTTACAACACTATAATCTCTATTCTCATGTACCATCAATCTTTTCTTGTCTACTGGCATCTTCTTCTGTATGATACAAATTGGTCTATATCTCTCCCATTCTCCCAAAACATTCATTTGCTCCATCTATCTCCTAAATTCCCATCTCTTTCCTCCATTTTAAGGTTAAATTCCGTCAGAAAGTTTTCTACAATGGTTGTCCCCACTGTTTCATCTTTCTTTCTTCTTAACTCTCCAGAGTTTTTTATTCCTCCAAACCCTTTTCTTTAAATATATTTATAATCTTAAAATTGCTTAATCTAAAGTCCTTTTCTTAATCCCATTATTTTCTACTTAACTATAGCCTTTGATACTACTGATTACTATTTACTTAATACTCTTTTAATTCTCTCCATTTTTATGTCACTATTCCTCCTTCTCCTCCTACCTATATGATTTTTTTCTTCAGTCTCCTCTGCTGTCTTTTTCTATCTTACTGCTTTGGGTGGTTGACTTATGTCTCCCAGATTCCTTTCCAAGTCTCTTTTACTTCTCCTGTTATTGCTTCACCTGTTGATATCATTAACTTTATATCAATTTAAGTATCATCTCTATGCTGACTCTAATATCTCTTTATCCAGACCGAATTTTTTTTCCAGATTTCTGTTTTTCCATCTATAACTGATTACCTGATATCTCAAAATAAGTGAAAAACAGATGGATTAAATTTAACATTTCTAAAATTAAACTAATTTTCTCCCTCTTCAAAACTCTCCCCTCCTCCAAATTCCACATTTCCCTTAAAAACTGCCAACATCTTCCCAGTCTCTAAGGCTTGAAACCTGGGTCACCTTTGACTTCTCAGTTTCCCTTTGTACACACAATCCCCATACCTATTTTTACAATAGTCTATCTTTTTTTCTTTTTATCTTCTTTTTTTTTAAACCCTTGTACTTCGGTGTATTGTCTCCTAGGTGGAAGATTGGTAAGGGTGGGCAATGGGGGTCAAGTGACTTGCCCAGGGTCACACAGCTGGGAAGTGGCTGAGGCCGGGTTTGAACCTAGGACCTCCTGTCTCTAGGCCTGACTCTCACTCCACTGAGCTACCCAGCTGCCCCTTTTCTTTTTATCTTCTGTTCCAAATGCTTCCATTTATCTTCCCATACCTCTTGGACCCTGAGGCAGGTCATCATTTCTTCATGGCCAGACATTGTCATAAGCTGTTAGTTAGTTTCCTTGACTTCAGTCTCTTTCCACTTCACTCTATCTGCCGCTTATCTGTCAAACTGCTTTTTCTCATATGTGGTTCCAAGTATCTCAACAGCCCTAATAGTAAACTACATTACTTCCTATTAAATTCAGAATTAAAAAATGAAGTATTTGCAATCAAAGTCCTACGTAACATGGCCCTTTCCAACATTACCAATCTTCTTAAATCTTATTCCCCAAGATGTATTCTCTGCTTCAATTATCTTTTTGCTGTGTTTTAAAACAAAATGTTGAGTCACTGTCATCAATTTATTTTTAGTAGCTATCTATTAAAAGGAATACTCTCAATCTCCATCATTGAATTTTGACTTTCCTGGCTTTCTTCTAGCCTCAGGTAAAATCCTCTTTTCTATGAGAAGCACTTCTACCTCCTCCTTTTAATTGTAGCATCTTCTCTCTGTTGATATTACAAATGGATAATTACCAATTGAATAAGCAACTGTCTTTTTAGTCCTGATTCTTAACATTATTTCTGATATAGAGTAGGTGTTTAATAAATGCTCATGGAATTGTGATTTTAGCTTATTTTTAGGGGTTTTCTTGAAAATGATCTTTCCCAAGGAATATCCGATTATTGTTCTTATTCTTTCCTCCTTTTCTTTAAGCATTAAGAGATTTGTGAATGAAAATTATATAATGATTTTCTAAGAGCAAACATTAACATATATTAATTGAGTGACCAAGAGTTACAAAAATCTGTTTGTTAGGAATTGACTTTAAAATACAATTGGTCATTAAATATCAAAATTTTTTTCAGTGATTTCCTTAACAGGCACCTAAGCTTTATGGTCTGCTTGCCAGTCTCTTGTAACTGCCTAGATCTTCTTATCCTTGTTTCAGGAACATGAAGCAGATTTTAAAGAAAACTGCAGCATCTATAGCACCTTGTCCCTGAATGACCTTGCTGACAAATATGGATTAGTGGGGACCATTCTTTATGTTATGCAGGCCCAGCATCACAGAATCATGTCTACCTCAGTGGAGAGATCAAGACATGACATCAATAGTGGGAATGAATTTTGAATTAACTAGAACAAATCATTACTTTAAAAAAATTTTTTTTGTATGAAACTGAAGCTTAAATAAAATATGGGATTTGCCAAAGTAACTTAGGCAGTAGGTAGCAGATCCAGAATCTGAGCCTTGAACCTCTAACTCCAAAAATAAGTAATCTTTCCATCATGACTAAATACTATGGGGACAGCCTTTTTTTAAAAGAAGAGGACAGAGAACCTTTTTAGCTCAAGTAAATAACTTTTTTTTTTGAATTTGAGAAGGCCTTTAATTACTTGTATGTATATGTTAAACACAACTGAGAGCAGAGAGCATCTTCTGGTAAGTGAAATGGGACGGTGATAAGTAGGAGGCACTAATGAAGACTCTGAAACAAAAATCAGTGACCTCCCCAGTTTGGATATTTGTGTATTCTGAAATGAAAGTCTCTAGAATTTTTAAGAGTTTTTTTTTTTTTACTTCACTTTTCTTTTGCCCCCCAACCTTCTCAACTTTTGGTCACATTCTTTCTGAATACAGAGGACAGTTCTAAGCCACCCTGAGTCATATGATTTCTTAACCTTGAATCACACAAATTCTCATGCTTTAAAAATTACTTCCTCAAGGGGGCAGCTGGGTGGCTCAGTGGATTGAGAGCCAGACCTAGATATGGGAGGTCTTGGGTTCAAATTTGGCCTCAGACATTTCCTAGCTCGGTGACTTAACCCCCATTGCCTAATGCTTTTACTGCTCTTTTGCCTTGAAACCAATATGTAGTATTGATTCTACGATGGAAGGTAAGATATTTTTTAAATTGAAAATAAAAAAAAAATTACTTACTCATGACCATCTCCTTTTCCCATGGCTTCTTTCCCTTTTTGGTCAAAACCTTGCTTTCTGGGTGAATTATTAGTGATAGAAAATCTAAATACTTGTTCCCTGTTATTATGTTCAAGTCTCTGCCTCTCAGTCTGTCTCTCTCTAGGTCTCTGTCTCTGTCTCTGTGTCTCTCTGTTTTTTTTTCTTTTTCTTTCTTCTTTATACATAGCTCATTGGATATTATCTTTTCCATTAGACTTTGCTTTTTCCTTTCTTTATCTCTCCACATCTTACACAGAGAGTGGTAAATAGGTATTTGCCTAATGCTCTTTCTCACCAATGGAGTCACTCATTATGCTTGAGTAAGAACTTTTGCTAACCTCTTGGCATACAACCATAAAATTAAATTTATTCTCCAGTTCTACCAATATCTGTGTTTCATATTAAGGCATAGTCAGTCAACTTACCAGGCTGGTCTCAATCAGTCAAGCAGAAAGCACAACTGCAACAGTCATTGTTTGAGGATCTATATATGTATGCATGATGATCTATGTAACCTATAGGGAAGGTCAAGAATTACAGTTATAATGACTGCCCTGTCTGAGCTCATTTCCCTGCAGGGCCCTAATTGTTATTTCATGTGCAGAGAATTTACACTGTGAGGGCTACCTGGGACCTGTCTTAAAGAAAGTTAACTTTTCTCTCAAGTGTTTATTAGTGTCTACACAGACTTGCCTATTTAGTCTCTAGTGCAGCATCAATGATCAGGTCGGGGAGGAATTCATCATAGAGGAAGAAGTCAAATAAATGTCAGATGGGTCTCAGGGAGATGTAATGAGGACAAGAGGCAGTGGATTGGGATTCCAGGTGCTCCTTTTGTTATACCTCAGGGGCCCTCATCAAATTGACACAAATGTGTCTCCTTGTTATACCTCTCCCTGTAGTCTCTCTGTTGTGTATGCCTTACAATAGAGAAGAGATTCAAGGTCGTGTTCAGCCCCAGGATAATTTGGAGTTTATTCTACATTAAGAACTGATGACCAGGGACAGCTGGGTGATTCAGTGGTTTGAGAGCCAGGCCTAGAAATGGGAGGTCCTGGTTTCAAATCTGACCTCAGACACATCCTAGCTGTGTGACCCTGAGCGATTTACTTGACCCCCACTGTCTAGCCCTTACCTCTGTTATGACGTTGAACCAATACAGTTTTGATTCTAAGATGGAAGATAAAGGTTTTTTTTTTAAATGATGACCAATCCTGCTCAAAATTTTATCATCTTCCACCTCTTATACAGGAGACCCAAGTATTGGGATAAAAATCAGGAATTACACCTTAGGTTTGAGGGGTTGAACCTCCTCAAAATCCTCCTCCTCTTAACTCCTTTCCCTGTATTAAGAGATTTCAATTTATTGTTTTATATTCCCATAAACCACCTACCTTCATAATTTCTTACTCTCTTTACTTCCCCTGGCCTACTCTTTCACCCACCTCATGAAGGGATGTTCTTAACACTGATTGTTCCATCACATGAGTGTTCCACTTCCATGATCAAGACTAGTGAATTTCCTTTGCTGGTCTACACTTTTCACATTTTATTTCACATTTTCTCTTATACATCTTATACAATCTTTCATTAGGCCCTTACTTCATGCCAGCATGGCAGCTAGAAGGTGCAGTGGACAGAATGCTAAGCCTTGAATCATGATGATTTATGGTTTTGGTTCCAAATCTGGGATCAGGCACTTACTTTGACCCTGGAGAAGTTACTTTCCCCTGTTTTTCTCAGTTCCTTGTTAATAAATAGGCTAGAGAGGCAAATGGAAAACATTTGCAGTATCATTAGAGGAAAACCTTAACTGAGGTTAAAAGAATTTGACATGACTGAAACAGATGAATAATAAGACCCAAAAATGTGTACAGAAATAAACTGAGTGTTATTATGAACCAAAAAATAAAAAAGAATTTTGAATCTAAAGAAATTTACACTCTAGTGTGTAAGGTGAGAGATTAGTAGAAGGTGAGAGATGTAATGTGTCCTGATGTAAATATATCGAAACAATCATGTTTGCGGAATGAGAAGAGAAATAAAAAGTAGTGAGTCTGGAAACTGTCAATGGGGAGCTAAGACATGGCATCACCTAGTTGAACATATTTGAGTTATATTTTTAGTCAATGAGTTGGAATTGTAAAAATAAGATCCTGGGGAGACCCTTCTGGGTAAAAATTTGACTTTATTGTGACAAAGAAAGCAAAGAGCCAGAAGTCTGCAGGTCTACCCCCAGTTCCCCAGTTTAAAATCTGAGCCCCAGACAATTGACATTGAGAGTTTTTTCGAGGCAAAAAGAGGAACTTACAGAGTGGGAGTAAAGACTTATTGAGATCACTCTTGATGTGAGCAATAGTCACTTTTAGGTCATGGACAGGTCAGAACCCTTTTGACCTGGACTTCTTTAAAGGTCATTTTGACATAATTCATTCCAATCTCTACAAAGCCCTCTAAGGCCCTTGGCCTCCATGTCCACCTTTAGCAGTGATGATAAACCTATGGCACAGGTGCCAAAGATGGCAAGCCGAGCACACTCTGTAGGTATGTGGCTGGCTACTCCCCACCCCACCAGAGTTGATTACCAGAAAGGCAGAAAGATTCAGATGAAACTGTTCCCTTCTACCTTTCCACCATGTCTGACAACTTTTTTTTCACATCTCTGCCCCACTTCCCAGCAGCCCAATGGGAATGTACAAGCAGGAAAGTAGGCAGATCACAGGAAGGACTGCAGTGGAGCAATGTGCTTGCCCATTCCCCTCTTCCTTTCTATACTCCCTGAGGACATTCCTCACTTCACCCACCCAACATCCCAATGGGAGTGCTTCCTCCCTGTCCTGTGTGGGGTTAGAGTGGAGCAAGTGGTGCTAGGCTCTCAGTGGGAGAAGGATGGGCACAGCAGTAAGTCTGGGTTGGTCCTGGAACTCCATCTCTAAAAGGTTTGCTATTATTGACCTGTAGCCATTTACGTGAATTAGTTTTATATAATGTGAATGACAAAGTAAATTTCTACAGCAAGGATTAACACAATAAATCACATATGACTAATATGTAACACACTTACTATAATTACACATATTTGAAATTATATCTCAAGTATTATTCAAGAACTACATTCTTAATTGGGTTACATACACAGACTCATATAAAATCAAATTCTTACTATGAATCAGAAAGTTATATATTATTATTTTTAAAATCACATTCTAAGCATTGATAAAACTATTAATGATTGATTTTCTGTTCATAAAATAGAGGTTAGAACCATGAATTGAGTCAAGAAGACTTAAGTTCAAAAAAAGTCTCAGGTGCTCATGAGTCTTTTGACACAAAGGTGAGTTACCTAACCTCTCTCTTCCTCAGTTTCCTTATTTATCAAATGGAAACCAAAGTAGGTTCTTGTGAGCATATGTAAAAGCTTGGTTAGGTTATTTCAGTCACATTCTACTTTTTGTGACTCATTTGGGGTTTGGAAAAGTTGGGGGGTTATTGCAGAGAAGATCATATTTTTTCTCAACATTGTGGCTACTTAGGCTGAAATTTTCAAAAATCTCTTAAAAGGGATGATTTTCTGGGGCTCAGTTATTCAGTCACCAAGGATTTAAGGACCTCCCTTACTCCAGGTGCTGTGTAAGTGCTGGGGATACACAAGGAAAGGCAGAAGACAGTCCCTGTTCTCAAGGGATACAACATGTAAAAATAACAGGTCCAAACAGGTCACCTATGGACTAAATTGGAGATAATGGGCAGAAAGAGGGCTCTAGATCAGTTATTCCCAAAGTGGGTGACATTGCTACCTGGGGGGGGTGCTGCAGCGATCCAGGGGGGGGGGATGGCCACAGTTGCATTTATCTTTCCTATTAATTGCTATTAAAATTTAAAAAATTAATCTCCAGGGAGCTAAGTAATATTTTTTCTGGAAAGGGGGCAGTAGGCCAAAAAAGTTTGGGAACAACTGCTCTAGATTAAGGGAGATCAGGAAGGGCTTCTGGGAGGAGAGGAAGGATACAGAGGGAAATGTATGTGATAGGCAAAAGAAAAGATATCAATAACATGTATTTAATTAAATAAAGAAATACTTGTTACAAGAACCACAAATAGCAAGCTTTGTGGTGCCACTGGACTCGAGTTTCCAGAGAGAAACCAGTACTAATAATAACAATGATGACAATGACAATGACTAACCTTTATGTAGGGTGGAAAAAGGTGATACTGGGAATGGGGAATTAATAATAAACTGAGGACACACTCATTCCTCCCAAGGGAAGGACAGGCAGGGGAACACAGGTAAACCAAATGGGGATGTGAGTTTCAGGAATGTCAGTTGACTTGTAACTGACAAACTGCCAACCAGGGGAAAACCAATGTAGTGGGTTCTTATAACTAAGAGGAGACAGGAAGTGCTAACAACATTGTGTTTAATGGTAATGACTGAGGGAAGTAGGGAGAGGGGTATTTCTATTCTAAAGAATAGCCTAATAGTTTAACTAACTATATTTCTAACTAAGCTGGTCTCTAATTAAATAAGTGGGGCTGGAGAGGGGTTCTTACAGTACAGGTTCAGAGATGCTCCAAGCTGGTCACAGATGTAACAGGAGCAAGTTCAAAGCAGCCAGTTAATCCAAAACAGACCCCAGGGAGTGTGGGAGGCCAATAAGTGAAACAGAGTCTCAAATAGATAAAAACCTGAGACTCCTCTTTTGACCCCTTTTATGATCCATACCTTTTCTTATTGGAAAAACATTATAGCGTTATTGAAAAGCTTTAAGTTCCTAGCAAGCCAAAAGGTACATAGTTAACAATATCTCTCCTTGATAATTAAGAAGCCTGAACTCCAAAAAATATATATTACTTACACAATCAAGGTCAGATCTGGACAAAGCTAGACAAGACTTTATCTGACCAGGTGCAATCCTGTAAATCAAGAGTACAGAATTCAATTTATTTAGGATATCTATGAAATATATTTCTGCTCCCAGAATTAACCTCCTACTAATTGGTGGTTGGAATTTGGCCTTTGACCCTGGACCTATCTCTCTACTTTTTAGACTCTAATAGTTTTTTGTATAATTTGTAAACCCTTCACAGCTGTAATTCTTTCTTTGTGCTGTTTGTGTGAAATCAGTATATATTAAACTAAGACTTCACAGCAAGTGGAGCAGTTATGAACTAACCGATAGTCGGACTGTTCTCAATGCTCTTTCTCTATACTATTTCAATCTAACACCACTAAATGCCACTTAGTACCCCTGGAAATATAGAGCTGGTTCACTATAAGGGAGTAAGGTAGATTAATCTGTTGTCCACAAACAGATAACACAGTCTTATCCTCAACCTAGGTCATGATATTTTCCTTGCAAAATCTCCTTCTCAGTGGTATCCCACACTGGAAGCTCCTTGGGTATATGTCAGAACCTGGACCATATGGCCAACACTCCTCCTTTCCTCCAGCTTGGTCAAAACTCCACTACTATTTTCCAAAATCCCAGCTTCATTCCATTATGGAACCCTAAGGTCTTTAGACACAGCCTAGGTGCTATTGCTTAAACTCCCCATTATAAGGGTTAAGGTCTGCAAAGAATTTTCCATACAGTAACCTCATTGAGCTTGATACCATTTCTTTGAGGGAACTGCTGTTCTGATCCTCATTTTCATATGAAGCAATGAAACCTCAGTGAGGTCATTTGACTTGACCAGGGTCATACAGCTAGTATAAGTATGGGTAGGAGTTCTAAACCAGGTCCAAGCCTGGGCTGGATGTCCTGTGCCATGCTGGAGAGGGAGCATCCAGGCATGAATCCTTCCTTCTCCATCCCCTACAGTACCCTGGGCCAGGCCATTTGACCTGAGTTGGCCTGTGTGGTTGGACTGACTGGGCTCCCTTTCTGTGGCCCTGGAAAGAGATGGTGGAGGGGCAGGGAGTTAAGGAGTGATAACAGACTCTGCCACAGCCTCCTGGCCCCCCTTCTCCCTCACTAACCCTTCCTTCTCCCAGAGTAGCAGGAGGCCTTGGTGCTGAAAGAGAAAACCTTTCCCCTTGGATGCTCCCATGCTGACCTCAGGCCCTCAGGCTTCAGCTCTGGAGGGAAGATTGATTTATGGGCTCTCTTTAGAGCTCAGGATGCCCAGGACCAGTGCCTGCTCACCATAGGCCCTGGCCCTGGGTCCTGCCCCACTCCTCATTCTGAGTCCTTCCTCATCTGCCACCTGCCTTGGGGTTAGGAGCACAGGATAAGGCTCAGGTTGGGGGATGTGGGGCCTAGTAGGTAATGGACCAGCCCTTCTGAGACTCCTGGGACAGACCTAGAGTGGGTAGACTCACCGAAAGAAGGACTAAGGGGAGGAGGAAGAGGATAACAACAAAAGGAATGAAAAACTGACTGTGGGGAAGATGGGGGCTTCCCTGAGCAGAGGGTCATGTCTCCCTCTTTCTCTCTCACCTCCTCATGACAATTTACATCTCCTTTTTACCGCAACTGTTCCCCAAAGACAAGATGTATCTTTCTATGAGAATGGGGGAGCCCTTGGGCAGGCTATTTTCCTTCTCCTTTCCAGGGATCTCCTAAGGTCAGGTCCATGTTTCAGCCTTCAGAGAGGTGGCCTTCTGAGGGCAGTATCCTATCTCCCTGATTTGGGGCTTCCCAGAAGGCAAGCTCATATCTCCATCCTTGTCCTGGGAGGGGGTCCCCCAAGGCCAAGATCATATATTCCCCTCAGATAGAGAGGTACTTGAGGCTGTGAAAGGGATTACCCTGAGTTAGGAGGATTTGCCTTGGGGAACAGGGATCAATGAGGGGGGGGTCTGTCAGGTCCTGACCATGGCCTTAGGCCACTGTGGATGGTCAGGAAGGTACCCCAGACAGGCAGGCTAAGCAGTCCCCTCTGAGGCAGTTCACTCGGAGAATTATGGTCTGAGTTCAGATTGAAGAATGTAAACGTGTCCAGCTTCAGCCTGGCTAGAAACTTCTCTCTTGAGCCAGCCCAACAAAGGTCTTATTTGGCCTAGACATAGAGTGACCAGAGACAGGGACCAGGCCAGGGCTGAGGAGACTGGCTTCCTCCATGACCTGAGGCTTGGAGCCGAGCTTGGACAGAAGGGAGCCACTGCAGGCTGGATGGGAAGGCTGCAGATGGAGGGAGCCTTGCATGAGAGGAGGAGGGCGGCATCTAAATACTTCTTATTCATCTTGTGGATAGTTTGATGGGATAGGAGAGCAGCCAAGTTCCTTGCCCTGGTCCCAGCCTCAGTGTCCCCCAGAGCTAAACTATCCTTTCCTCTTTTCTGACCCCCCCTGGACTTCTTGCCAGGGCTGAGCCCTGATCCTTTCTAGCCTTGGTTTAGCTTGCTGAACTTGGGAGAGAGGGCAGAAGTATGGGGTGGCTCATGGATGTCAAGGGTTCTAAACCCCTGAATCAGATGTTTCCTGGGGCTGCAGCCAGTGGGCAGTGGGTGATGGCAGACTGCCAATCAAAGAGCTGGTCCTATCTATTGCTGGGGACCAATAATCCATGGCAGGTCTGAGCTGTTGAGCCTCACCCTTAGTTACCAGCCCAAAAGCTACATCCCAGTTTGGGAGACTGATGGTCAGACAGGAAATAGACAATCAGATGGACAGATGGACAAAGGCTGGGGGACCCTGGATGGGCCCATAGATGGATTGACAGATGTAGCAATGGGATAATGGATGAATAGAGGGGAATGGACAGACAGGGAATGGGCAGAGAGATACTCTCATGGGCAGACAAGGGGATGAATGAACTAGACAGATGGAAAGACTGACTGGGGACAGGGAATATGACAATGAGACTGGACAAATAAGAATGTTTTAAAGGAATGTGCTCTCCCAGGGAGGAAGGGAGCAGGTGAAGGATAAGGATCTCCCAAACCTCTGGGAACAGCTGGGCCTGACTAGCCAGGTCTAGTCCCAGGAGTCCAGGAGGGGGAAGGGCATCCTGAGAACAGGCTAGGGGTTGGGGTTGGGGTTGGGGAGGAAAGATGGGGCAGGGGAAGGAGGCAGGGAAGATGAGAGAGAGAGGGGGATGGGATGATGAGAGAAAAGAGATCTCCTTCTCCTTCTCTTCTTCCTCTTCTCTCTCTCCCCTAAGAATGCTGTAGAAATTAGCCCAGCTGGTACTTGGCCTAGAAAGGGGTCTCCTCCTTCTTAGGCCCCATGAGTGGCAAATTTCTTGCCCCAGTGACTGGGAAGCCTTGTCCTTCTGCCCTTGTCCTGCATATGTAGACTTGTGGACTTTCATCCTCTGCTGGGTGTCAGCGTGTAGACACACTTAAGGTTCTGGGAGGACCTCTGAAGTTTGGGGGCATATTCTGGACTCAGGAAGCGTGATCCTTAGGCAGGAAGCAGCCCAGCCCTGAGTCCTGGGTCCCAGAGCCTTGGGGAAGCAGCCTAGCCAGTTGGGTGTGTTGGACCAATGGGAACTTCTCTTGCCACCCAGTCTCCCAGGGCCCTAGTGAGCAGAGGAGGTGAGAGAGTGAGATGGTTGGGAGATTGGCTGATAATCCTGGCCTGCTCCTTGGGTAAAGAGGGACAGCATGGCCTTAACCTCTTTCCAGAAGGGGCAGGGGATGCCCAGCTGCTGGAGATTTGGGCTGGTTTGTAGGGATGAAGAATCTTTTGGGAAAAATGTCTCTAGCTTTGTGTCCGAAAGTGTATGCCTTCATAAGGTGGCCCTGGGCAGAGCTTGGCATCGGCGAGGAGGATTTGAGTTCTAATTCTGTCCCTGGGTAAGTGGTTCAAATTCTCAGGATCTCACTACACTCATCAAGAGGGGAGGCACCTCTAAAGTAACCTCACCCTGCAGAGATGAGACCATCTGTGGCTGTGCCTTCATTCCTGTACAAGGGACTCTGCCCCACCACATTGGGAGGCATCATGGCTGGACTGAGCTGTGTTTACAAAGCAAACATTGTCTGTGGAGAGGGAGCAAAGGGAGTGGCTCCAGTCTGGACAGTCCTGAGACTGTCTGACTCTGGGGAAGACAGGCCCTTTAGCTGCTGGACGCTCAGGTCAGGGGTCACTGGGCCCGATGCTATCTTGCCCTATAGCTGGGCCAGACACTTGCTTCCTAAGGATGTTCTGGTTCTGCTCATTTGACTTTCCATCAAATGATATATTTTCTGAGATTTCTCTGAAATAATTTCTATTGTAATTTAATATAGTATATTAATATTCCATCATAACTATTTATTCCAACTATTCTATTCCAGCCATTACATTTATATTCAAACCATTCCCCAGTTAATGAACATTTTTCTAACTTCTAAGTCTTTGCTACCAGAAAAAAAGCTATTTTCCTTATTTTTGAATATATAAATTTTTTCCTTTTTTCTCTGATCTCTTTGTTTTAAATACCAAGCTTTATTATTGCTGGGTCAGAAGATAGGTCCATTTTCTATGCCTTTTATTAGGGGTACTTCCAACTTGTTCTCTAGAATGGCTGAACCAATTAACAACTCCAACAGTACATTAGTGTCACAATTTCATCACATTCCTGCTACCATTTTTTTAACATTTATTAATAATCATTTTTAACATGGTTACATGATTCATGCTCCTACTTTCCCCTTCACCCCCCGCACTCCCCCCACCCATGGCTGATGCACATTTCCACTGATTTTGTCATGTGTCCTTGATCAAGACCAATTTCCAAATTGTCGGTGGTTGCCTTGGTGTGGTAATTTCGAGTCCACATCCCCAATCATGTCCACCCCGACCCATACGTTCAAGCAGTTGCTTTTCTTATATGTTTCCTCTCCTGCAGTCCTTCCTCTGAATGTGGGTAGCATCTTTACCATAAATCCCTCAGAGCTGTCCTGGGTCATTGCATTGTTGCTGGTACAGAAGCCCATTACATTCAATTTTACCACAGTATATCAGTCTCTGTGTACAATGTTCTTCTGGCTCTGCTTCTTTCGCTCTGCATCAGTTCCCGGAGATCTCTCCAGTTCGCCTGGAACTTCTCCAGTTTGTTATTCCTTTTAGCACAATAGTATTCCATCACCCGCACATACCACAGTTTGTTCAGCCATTCCCCAATTGAAGGACATACCCTCCTTTTCCAGTTTGTTGTCACCACAAAAAGCGCAGCTATAAATATTTTTGTACAAGTCTGTTTATCTATGATCTCTTTGGGGTACAAACCCAGCAATGCTATGGCTGGATCAAAGGGCAGGCATTCTTTTATAGCCCTTTGAGCATGATTCCAAATTGCCAGCCAGAATGGCTGGATCAGTTCACAGCTCCACCAGCATTGCATTAATGTCCCAATTTTGCCACATCCCCTCCAACATTCATTACTCTCCTCTTCTTTCATTTTAGCCAATCTGCTAGGTGTGAGGTGATACCTCAGAGTTGTTTTGATTTGCATTTCTCTAATTATTAGAGATTTGGAACACTTTCTCATGTGCTTATTGATACTTTTGATTTCTTTACCTGAAAATTGCCTATTCATGTCTCTTGTCCATTTATCAATTGAGGAATGGCTTGATTATTTATACAATTGATTTAACTCCTTGTATATTTGAGTAATTAGATCCCTGTCCGAGTTTTTCGTTATAAAGATTTTTTCCCAAATTGTTGTTTCCCTCCTGATTTTGACTACATTGTTTTTGTTTGTACAAAAACTTTTTAGTTTAATATAATCAAAACCATTTAATTTACATTTTGTAATTTTCTCTAACTCTTGCTTTGTTTTTAAGTCTTTCCTTTCCCAGAGATCTGACAAGTAAACTATTCTGTGTTCACTTAACTTGTTTATAGTTTCCCTCTTTATATTCAAGTTGTTCAACCATTCTGAATTTATCTTGGTGTAGGGTGTGAGATGTTGATCTAGACCTAATCTCTCCCATATTGTTTTCCAAATTTCCCAGCAGTTTTTGTCAAATAGTGGATTCATGTCCCAAAAGTTGGGCTCTTTGGGTTTATCATACACTGTCTTGCTGATGTCATTTATCCCAAGTCTATTCCATTGATCCTCCTCT
>NC_058135.1:273524287-273524728 GCF_016433145.1 Gracilinanus agilis
CCAGTACCATATTGTTTTGATGACTGCTGCTTTATAGTATAGTTTGATATCTGGTACTGCTAGGCCCCCTTCCTTCACATTTTTTTTCATTATTTCCCTTGATATTCTTGATCTTTTGTTATTCCAAATGAAATTTGTTATATTTTTTTCTAATTCAGTAAAGAAGTTTTTTGGTAGCTTGATAAGTATGGCTCTAAATAGGTAAATTAATTTGGGTAGAATTGTCATTTTTATTATGTTAGTTCAACCTACCAATGAGCAATCAATGGCTTTCCAATTGTTTAGATCCAGTTTTATTTTTTTGGAAAGTGTTTTGTAGTTGTTTTTGTATAATTGCTGTGTTTGTTTTGGTAGGTAGATTCCTAAGTATTTTATATTGTCTAGGGTGATTTTAAATGGTGTTTCTCTTTCTACTTCTTGCTGCTCTAGTGTGTTGGAAAT
>NC_058135.1:273549572-273622002 GCF_016433145.1 Gracilinanus agilis
GTCTCAAAAAGAGCAGCTTTAAGTGTTTTTGTTCAAGCAGATCTTTTCCAATTTTTAAAAATCTCTTTGGGATATATAATATATATATATATGTATATATATATATATATCTTATTTTTCTTATAACAAAGCTTTGTTATTATTGTGTACATTTTTAAAATTCTGTACTATGTTATAGTTCAGATTATGTAAGCATGATCATTTTTTCTACAGTCATTATTAATTAAACCAACTTTTATTTAATATCATAATGGTCTATGTGTATTAACTCAGGACAGGCTATGCTGGGCTCCTTCTATTAGGCCACAGTTAAAGTAATCACATTGGCCCAATTTAATCTAATCCCCAAACCCTCTACCCTTTTTACAGCCCTAATCTCTTTTTATTGTCCCACTTATTAGCTCAGGCATATTATATCAGTTAATCAATACTATGTTTTGCTTTTTTAACCAATCTTTGAAATACACCTGTGTTCCCGATCTGTTTCAATATAATTCTTTCTTGATAACCTCCCATATTACATGCAATTACTCCCTCTTTCCTATTTGTTTAATTACACCCTTTTTTTCTTAATTGAAATCTTTGTAATGTTTTCCCAAAACTCTAGGATTCAAATGAGACTGTCTGGATTCCTCTAACACCATCCCATCAGAGTGTGTAGAAGAAACTGTTACTTATTCTCCACATTTCCATATTATCCATCTGAAGTGCCAATTCATTCTTCTGAGTCAGGAATCTGATTCAAATTCAAACTTCCCTTGTTATTGCTGCCATTTTTTTGAGGATAAATTGATGAGTTTTTTTTTTTTTTTTTTTTGTACTGTTTTTGGTAGAGATTTCTAAATATGTCTGTCTGGTCAATTGAATTATTCCATTCCAATTTGGTCATGCCATCATGAAAGTTTTGGAAGTGTTTTCCCTAATCTTTATCTCCTTTTCATTGAAAGTTCCTTCTTCAGGAAATTCATCATTTGGAAATTCCTTTATCCTGAAAGACTGAATCCATCAGGTACTCACATGCTGTAAGTACATTCTGCCCTTATGACTGAACACTTTGACTATATCATAGGTCAATTGGGTCCAGAAGCTCTATATAGTAAAAGGACTTATTATAGCCTCCTACTCATTTCCTAAATAAATAACCTGAATTTTGGTTTCCATGAACTTACCCATCATATCATCTTTCTCCAGGAAACTTGTTATTGGGAATTCTCATTATCCTTCATGTTATATTGTTTCTGATGAATCTCATTAGTACTCATATCCCTTATGTTTGCATATTTCTATTGGTAGAAAGGGCCATGGGCTCACAATCCCTATTTAGAAAGGGTTGTGCATATTCCTCTCCCCATTTTCCAATAGCTACTTCTTTACAACCTCTCTAGATTTCTCCATAATGGCTCCATCATGGATCACACCCTCTTCTTGAGCTTTTCCATTACTTATTTTGAATTGTTTTCATTCATTAGATTTTGATATTCTGGAAAAAAAGGGACTGTTTTTTTCTTTTCTTTCTCTTTTAGTCATATCCTAAACACTTAATACAATGTTTGAAATATAGTGAAAAATAATTTGTTTATTGACTGACTATTCAGGATATTTGTTTTATACTTCAATCGTAGAATGTTTTTTCTTTCTCTCTACTCATATTCTGTATTTACTCACACAAATCACCAGTGTTGTTTCATGTTCTGTGAGAAATGATAAAAATTATTCATGTTTAGTTTTACCCTCCTCTCTATCTATCTTATTTAATTTGAACAAATTATACTCACCTTGGATAAGCTTATAAACTTATATTTACTCAATTCTTACTGTGTGCCTGTCACTCTTTTAAAGGGCTAAGACAGTCCTTGACCTCAAGGAGCTTACAAAATAATGAGGGGGACAAACATAGAAACAAATATATGCAAATCAAATAATATATAAGACAAATAGTAAATAATCCACAGAACAAAGGCAGTATATTTAAAAGGGGCTGGAGAAGGCTTCCTTTAGAAGTTGGAATTTTATTTGATTTTTATTTCTATAAAATTAATATAATAATAATTTATCTTAAATGTAAATTTTAAAAAATCATTCTGAATTCTCTCTCTTCTTCCTGCGTTCTCCAAATAATGAGATCAACAATGTGATATCAACTATATATGTGAAATGAAAAGCATTTTAATATTATGTTGTGAAAAAGCAAAAAAACACAAACTGAAAAATTCTTCTTTGTTCCACACTCACACTTTAACTGGCCTATTTCTGGAGAAGTATAGAATTTTTCATCAAAGTATTTTGAAATTTTTTTGGATTATTGTGTGAAAGGGAATATTTTTATTTCCTTTGTCTATTTTAAATTAATCAATCAGAACTTGAAGTACCTCTACTTAACACTTAGTAAGTCACTAAGAAAGATAAGTTCACATTTACTTAGTTATTAACAGTCCAAAAACACCACAAGCACTCCCACAGTACTAGGCAAATTGAGACTTTATTGGTTCCTAAAATGTGGTAGACTAACCAGTCCACAATGAAAGGAAGGAGAAATCAGAGAGACAGGAAATGATGTGGAGATGTTATGTTGATCTTAACAGAGATGTTTGGGAAGTTGAAGTGTTGACCTGAAACCAGAAAGCTGCAGGATTCACTCTTCCCCCACAGGCTAGAGTGAGTAGGGAGGGGTAGGTGCTTCTTACTCTTCACCCCTCCCATCAAGCAGTTGGAAATCAGTTGGAAATGGAGGCAGGACTGATATCCCCTGGCAAGGGCTCAGCAAGGCAAATCTTTAATGATGTTCACTTTCTCAACTTATATTCCCCACGGGTTTGACTGAGGGACAATAGGAGAACTTTGATGTCTTGTTGTTTTCAGGGACAGATGAGAATCTGACTTCTTTGGCTGGCAACTAAAAGGAACCAAGCTTTATGGTAGCTGTGAGTATGCCCAAAATATTAGTCAGAGACAGCTATTAAAAGATGAAGTTTACATTGATAAAAGAAGAAGGGAAGGCAGGAAAGAGGTATCAAGGATTTGGATAAGTTCTGGGAAGCCCTGAACTGTTAGGTAGAAATTGCCCCTCCCCCCACCCCCAGGAGAGAGTGGCAGACCTTTAGCTAGCTTGCTCTCTAGCCTGTAATTATCATTTCTAATATCTAAAATAACTAAATGAATAACAAAATGCTATTGCAGGAAAGGTCTAATTCCACCAGACAGGCAAACTCCAGAGAAGAAACCAAATGGCTTTTGCCACAATGGCCCCCAAGGCAATCACAAAACTGGGAACAGCAAGCAGAGTGACCTGCTCACTTCAACCCCCAGGAATCAACTGTTTAACTGCTTTCAAACTGTTTCCTCACCCAGAGTTCTCCAGGGGTGAGTCCCCTGGAATTCTGGGTGAGGCTTGACCCTGTATCTTGCAGGTATTCCATCCTGCCATTTTCCATGTTACAGGAGAAAACTGCTCATAAAAGCAAACTTTAGGAATTCTGATTCACTTCTACTGTCTTGGTGGCTCCTGCTGAGGGAGGACTTCTGCATTGTTGTCTCTGTGTTGTTGGGTCTTCTGCATTGGAGATATTCTTTTGCCTTGGATTTCTGCCTTGGAGATTGATTCCATGCTGGTAAGACTATTATTGAAGAGACTACCATGACTCCTGGTTGGAGATAGGTACCTAAGGCAGCGTTTGTTGGAGTTGAGCTGGATTTCTTTGGATTGGTAATTATAGGGTATTTAGCTAGGCAATACTTTCTACCTCTTTCCTACATTTCCCTCTTTACTATCTCTACTGAGCTGTAATAAGGCTACTAAAGCTATTAACAAACTCATAGTTTAATTTTTTATTTTTATAAACATTGACCACAATAATTCTTTTTAACTCATAAATTTAGTCAAACCATTTTTAACCCTTACAATTATCTTGATCAGAGTAACTGTTTTTCCATGACTGTTTTTATAATATTGCAGTTATTGTGTATGATTTTTTCTGGTTTTGCTCACTTGACTTTGTGTCAGATGACATAACTTCTGTGGTTTCTCTATAACAATTCCTATTGTAACTAAATATAGCATAATAATATTAAACCATTCTAATCCAACTATTACAGTTATATTAAACCCATTCCTCAGTTAATGGGCATTCTTCCAACGCCCAAGTCTTTGATACCAGAAAAAAAGAGGTGTTATAATTACTTTTGTATATTTAGATTCTTTTCCTTTTTCTCTGATCTCTTTTTTATAGATGAAACCTTATTGCTGGGTTAAAAGTTATATGCACTTTTCATATACTTTATTATGTACAGCTCCATATTGTTCTCTAGAATGGCTGAACCAATACAAACTACCATCAAAAGCATATTTGTGTCACATTTTCTCCACATTTCTGCTACCATTTTTTCTTTTATATCATGTTACATGTTCTGATAAAAGTCAAGTTGTACATTGGAATTGTTTCAATTTGCATTTTTCTAATTAATTGTGATTTAGAATATTTTTTCACCTGAGCATGTCTAGCTATTTTTCTTATTCTAAAAAATTCTTGTTTATAGCCTTTGACTAACAATGCAATTTCTATTATTTTTATTAATTACAATGTCTCTTTTATTTTTGATAAATAAGACCTTCATCAGAAAAAAGTTATAATTTCCCCCTCACTTTCCTTCTTTCTTGTAGTCTTGGCACCAATCATGTTTTGTTTTTTTTTTGGTTGGGGAACAAATCTACTTTTTTAAAAATTTCATTAACTTAATACATTGCATTTTATTTCCCTTCATTTTCTCAATCTCTGATTTGGGCATATGTTCTTCCCCTTTTATAGATTTATCAGGAAAATTTTCCCTTAATTTGTTTATACCATCTTTATGTCTAAATCATTTACCAATTTTGACCTTATTTTTATATGGTATGAGGTAGAGCTGGTCTCTGCCAAACAGCTTTCCTTTTGCTCTAAACTTTTTTTTCAAATATTAAAATTCTTACTAAAAAAAGTTGTCTCTGAGCTAAACAAATGTGATTTTATTTTGGTTACTTCTGTGTAATCCATACATAAGGTTTTCTACTAATTCATCACTCTGATGATCCCTGGTCATTTCATGATGATCCAATGATGAACATTTAGAAAATTACTTTAGTGGTTAGTGGCTAACTGAAGGATGGTTCGGAATGGGACAAGGCATGAAATGGAAAGACACAACATCCAACTACTGCAATGAACTAGACATAAAGTGATGATGCTCTCCACTATACTGGTGGCCAATAAGAGAGGAAAAAAGAGATATGTTTAAGATGTATTTAAAGGCAAATTAACAAGCCTTAACAAGAGAGTCAGTATGGGAGAGTGAGAGATGATGAGGAATGCAGGATAAATCCTCTGTTTTTGAGGATGAGAGACAGAGATTATATTGTACCCTACAGTAATAGGGAAGGTATAGGAGAGTGAAAGTTTTATTGGGAAAATGAAAGCATTTACTTTTTGAACACTTTTGAAATTAAAAATTTAATGGCCAGCCATTTTCAGATATCTGAAAGGCAGTGAAGATGTAAGACTGGAAGTCAGCAGAGAATTGAGACCAGTATTAGGAGATATGAAAACCATTAGCATAGAGAAAGTATTTGAATCCATGGACACTCAGAAGATGATGAAGTAAAGTAATTTAGAGGGGAAGAATATCCAGAACAGAACACTGAGGGAATCTACATTTAGAGAATATGACTTGGAACCAAATCCTTTAAAAGAGACAGAGAATGATCAGTCATAGAGGTAATAGGAAAACTAGAATATCATTGTATCCTGAAAACCTAGAGATAATAGAGTACCAAGTAGGAGAGAGTGAACATTAGTATCAAAGGCTCTAGGGAGTTAAAGGAGAATGAAGACTGCGAAAAGTCCAGTGGATTTGCAAACTAAAATACAATTCTGAACTTTGAAGGAAGCAGGCTTGGTGGAATGAAAATGTAGAAAGGCAAGTTGTTAGGTGTTTAGAAGAGAGTGAGAAGAGAAAGGTGTAAGGATTTAAATTGGAGTTTTGACTCAATATGAAAGTTTTAAAAGTTGTTGCCATTTACAAAATATTAGTCCCTAAGACAAAATGACTGTTGACAGCTTTTACTTACAAAAAGGTAGAAAAAGTGAAAGTGGGAAATGTAGAAAAGAGCCACAGCTTTAACAAGCCTACCAGTCCTTCTCAGGTGAAGTCTTGCTCATCCCCAAGCAGGGACTTCCCTGAGTCCTGATTTCTACATGGATCTCCTTGTAAACCTCAGCCAGAAATCCTGATGATGTCTTCAGCCAGAGTCCACCAATGCAGAATGACTCCAAGGAAAAGAAAGTAGCTCCACTCACCTACACAGATTCCATGGAAAGAGTTTCCTCTGAAGCCAAGGCAAGAATCTCCAGAAACAATCCTTCCAAATGCCAGGAAAGAAATAGTAGAAGGCCATGCTCATCTCTTCTGTCTCATCTTTTATGCACCTTTTCCACATCATTTCCTGTCTCTCTCCCTTCTTTACAGAAACCAATTGCAGTCTTTTCAATTTCCTTAGACCTAGGGCTAGGCAGTGTTAAAAAAATAGGAGAGAAACAGAGGAAACACAATAGGCCTGCAGCTTTGCAGCACTGGATTACAGAAGAGGGCTGTGCTCCCCTCAGCTTGATAGGCTCTGCTGGACTGAGCCTGCCAAACTGCCTCCTTTAACAGTTGCCCAAGCCAAGTAACCAAGAAGGAGTTGGGAGTGTGTTGACAACTCCTCTAGCCTCTTGACTTGGGGTTGGGTTTGCTGTTGGTATGGGCTGGTATTAATACTAGGTGGATAACACTGAAATTCTGACTGCATGAAATAAGGTTCCCTTTTCCTAAAAGCTTTGAATGTTCACTAATTAGGAAAGGTACTCCAATCTTTAGATGAACTTATTAACAAGGTTTATTTCTCACTTAACAAGGGGTCAGGAGCAAGGAATGGGGTAAGAGGATTAAGAAAGCTAAATCTAAGTTAGTTTAATGTAAGTGATCAGAAATTGTTGATGCATGTGGATCAATGATAGGCTGGAGCTTCTTCATTCTCTCACTAACCCTGGTTTGACCTGGCTGGAGCCAAACTAAAGGATAGGGAAAGCTATTGATGTTCTTAGGTAGTTGTGATATTGTTCTTTCTCAGCTCTATTGACAGCAGGTATGACAGCTCTCTAGGTCTCTCAGGCAAGGTAGCTAGATTGCAGGTACAAAAGCCTACCCACCCTATTGAACTTCCTTCCACCCACTAATAATAATATATACTAATAATATAATATAATTAGTATATATATTAGTAGTCACGCCGGTGATGGTGAACCTTTTAGAGATGGAGTGTCAGGTTCCACCCCTACTCCAGCAGAAAAACTGAGTTGATGGGCCCTCCTCCCCTACCCCAGAAACTTCATGCTATGGCACTGCCCTCTGCTGGACATACTCCACCTTCCCTTACCCCACACAAGGGAGGGAGAAAGCACTCCTATTGGGCTGCTGGTTGGTGAAGTGAGAAATGTCCTCAGTGATTGTAGAGAAGGGGAGGCAAGTGGCCTGAGCATTCTGCTCCACTCTAGCTCTGTAGCCTGTGAGCTGCCCACCTTATCCTCTGTGTGCTCCCATTGGGCTGCTGGGCAGAGTGGCAGGTGATGAGAAAAAATGTTATCATGTACAGTGGAGAATGGGAAGGAAGCAGCCCTTCCCTACTCCTTCTATCTTTCTAGTAATGAACTCTGGTGGGGGCAGGGAGGTGGAGTGAGTAGGGCAGTTTGGTGTTTAAAAGAGTGCTCTGTGTGCCATCATTGGGACCTGCATCATAGGTTTTCCATTATTGACTTATGCTATCTGACAAAGAGTGAAGTCCTGGCTGGCAACTTGATTCAGGAGATTAAATTGCTGGGATTGCAAAGGGAACTAGATCTAGCTAGAGAAGATCAGGGAACACTTACATAGGCATAAACTGACATGATATCTTGAAAATACAGCTTTGACTGGAGAAGTGAAATGGAGTTAATAGGGTATGGGACTAACATCATGCAACCCTAATAAAATCCCATAATTTCAGCCTAGATAATGATATCTCTTTAGGGGTACATTTAGATGCTTTGGAATTTTTCATAATCCACCAAAGGAGTTAAAATTGAGAAAAAAAAATCTCTTCACAATCCATTAATCCTGCTCCTTACTTTAGGAATATTTCACATGATTGGCTTTGATGTTCTTCAATGCCCCTTCCAGTTGACACATTTCAAGTCTGTATGCCTGTATAGTTATTTTCTGTGTATTCATATTTCAAGGTGATAGAGACCTTGTATCTTTTCAATGTTTCAGTGAGCACAAGTCCTGCGAATCTGTTTATCAACACTGATCAGAAGAAAAGGGCTGACTGTTGGAAATCCCAGAGAGAGAAAGACTGAGGTATGTATCATCCAAGGGTTTTGGTATTTAAAATAGGACATATACAGCATAAAAACAGGACTGAGTACATTAAATAAAACAAAGGTGCTCACTAGAAGTAAGATAGCTTGAGTGGCTCTGGTTTCAGCAGATATTTTTGTGAATCGACTATTATTATGAATATGATTGACATGCCTCTTGTGTCTGTACAGTATTACAACCATATAGACACTAGAAAAAGTCATGAGACACAGAAAGAAAGAATCATGGACACACGAAAGAATTCTAATTTTTAAGTGATCCTCAGTATTCATATCTAGGGACCTATATCCAGTGTTGCATCCATATTTACTGTCTGTGCTATTTTGGGGGCTAGTTGGGTAGAAAAATATAATCACATCTAAAAGTAGATTGAATACCCAACAAAGAAGAATGCACTGAGTGATGCATTTTGGTGCTCTGATTTTTAGCTGTACCCATCTGGAGTTGTTGGGACTAATTGTGATGGCCTGGAAGACACTCAAGAGGCAGGTGCTGTCTAGGGAGAGACCTCGACCCATTGTCTGCATATATGTTATGATTCTAATTCCCAGATCTTCTAGTAAACATTTCATTTTCCAAATCCTTGTTGCACTGGGAATTCCTCCAAAGAGAAGCAATAAAGCATTGGAAAAGGTCAAATGGCTGATAATTAGATTTTTGTGCCTTATCCTATGAGCAATGAGGAAATTATATATGTTTAGGAATAGGACGACACAGTTCCATAGAAATCCTATTCCAGTAACTTGCATGTATATGATTGCCAGAATTTCATCATAAGTCATCATTTCCTATCTGTCTTGTGAAAATTATTTGCTGTCAATTTCGTGACCTATGGAGAAAGACAGGACATTGTCCTCATTATTTACTAAAATATTCTCATTGAAATTCGATTACCTTATTATCTTCCATATGAGGACCAAAAATCCTCTCCAGAAGTAAGTAATGCTTTGCTAGTGAACCACAAATTTCTCCTCTTGCATACATTTAAAAAATATCATTTCTTCTTTCCCAATATTTGAATGCCCATGGATATGTGGGTGGATCAATGAAGAGAGTGATGGACCTGAATTCACAGGACCTGAGTGCAAATCCAGCCTCATTCACTTAAAATAGTTGTTTAACTGATCAAGTCATTTAAACCTATTTTCCCCATTTTCCTTATCTGTAAAATGAAATATAGATAGAAATAACAAGCCACATCAAAGTCATTGCAAAGAAAACCTCTAATTGAATTGCAAAGAGTTGAACAGAAGTTACCAGATTAATAAAATATTCATAAGATTTAGCTCCTACTGTTTTCCAACTTTCTTTATGTTTCTTTTCACCTACAAATTTTTGATTTCTATTATCACTTTTATGTCTTTCATATACCTATAATACCCTTACTGGAACCTACTGTATTCATTATCTATGATAATATATCTTTTAAAAATATATATAAATTTATTTTTTATTTCATCATCAAAATTCCCCCAAAATTTCTCCCACTAGAGCTGACCTACATTACAAATGAGAAAAAAAAAACAACCTAGATTATGAATCAAAAATTTCAATAGTTATGAGAAAAACATCTTTGAACTTTCTACTGCTAAAACAGGTCAGAAGTATTTTGTTATACTTCATGACAAGAGACCTACTTATTTTGTTTTTAAACTCTTGTGTTCTGTCATTTAAGTATTCTAATTTGTAAAATTATATATATGTACATTTTTGCCAATTAAATGTAATAGCAAATTTCCAATAAGTTTTTTGAAGTTATGTATTGCGAATTGTCTCACCCTCTTCTTACTTCCCCCTTCCCTTTGGAGCAGTCAAGCAATTCAGGCCAGGTTATATATGCACTATTACATAAAACAGACTTTCATGTTATTCATTTATAAGTGAAAAATCTTATAAAACTGAAACCCCAAAACATATACCCAAATAAAGAGGTGAAAAATCTTTTACTTTCATCTGCAGTACTAGTTTAAGAGTTCTTTCTCTGGAGGTGGATAGCATTCTTTGTCATAAGTCGCTCACAATTGTCCTGGATCATTGTTTTGCTGATAGTAATTTAAGGATTACATGGTAGGAGTTTGACAGAAGTGAGAAGATCAGTTGAATAAAACACTTAGTTTAATTTGAGAAGAAGTACAAATAGAAAATAGAAAGGAGGAAAAGGAGATTATTATTCTAATACTCTATGACTACACCTAAACTCCTAATTCTATCTAAAATTTCTAAAAACCCTACTCTGTCTTAAAAGACAGGTGCTTCTACCTTGGTCATAAGAGCCTATCTAACCTACAATACCTAAGATTGATTCACTAAATAACTATCTTTCTAAATAGACATTTGCCACTCACAAACTCCCTTATACAGTTTCTATACCCAATTGTCAGTATTTAATTGCCGGTAGCTGAGACAGAATTAGACCTCCTGCTCTCCAAAGATCCAGAGGCAAAAGACTTCAACTGCCAACTGATCCTTCCGTATATATCTCCCCTCATTTCCCTGGTAATGGAGTCTTCAGCTCTGGCACACAGACTCCTGTCCCCTCTGCTCCACTTAGAAATCTTTCTGCTCTCTTGCCTCTTAAAGAGACATAGAGAGAGCTTAAGAAAATCCTTTTGATAGTAACTAAGTCTATCATATTTGAATATTCCACAATATTGTTGTTACTATGTACATTGTTTTTCTGGTCCTGCTTACTTCATTCCATATCTGTTCATGTAGGGCTTTCCAGATCTTTCTGAAATCAACCTGTTCATCATTCCTTACAGAACAATAATATTCCATCACCATCATATAGCACAGTTTGTTCTGCCATTCCCCATTTGATGGACATCCATTTAGTTTCCAATTCTTAGCCACTACAAAAAGAGCAACTATAACTATTTTTGTATAAGCAAGTCCTTTCCTATTTTTATAATCTCTTTTGGATATAGATCTAGCAGTGGAATTACTGGATTAAAGGCTATGGATGGTTTTATAGTGCTTTGGGCATAATTCCAAATTGTCCTCTAGAATCTTACCTCCTATCTTTGAGTCAATACTATGTATTAGTTCCAAGGCAGAAGAGTGGTAATGGTTAGGCAATGGACATTATTTGCCCAGGATTAAAGTTAGGAAATATCTGAGGCCAGATATGAACTGAGATATGTCTTCAGGCATGGCTCTCTATCCACTGAGTCACATAGTTGCCCTTATGCTTTTATTTTTTTTAAACCCTTACCTTCTGTCTTGGAATCAGTCCTGTGTATTGGTTACAAGGCAGAAGAGTGGTAAGGGCTAGGCAATGGGAGTCAAGTGATTTGTCCAGGGTCATATAGCTAGGAAGTCTCTGAGGTCAGATTTGAACCTAGGACCCCCTGTCTCTAAACCTGGCTCTCTATCCACTGACTCATCTAGCTACCCCCCACTCCATACTTATTTAAAAAATATTCCTTATTTATTGTCTTTTTCATTTAGCTTATTAATTAAAGTTTTACTATTGTGTACATTTTTTTGTATTGCTTCTTTGTCATAGTTCAGATTATGTTAGCATAATCACATTTTCTACAGTCATCATATTATAAAGTTTTCATAGAAAATTAATATTCCATTATATTCATGTTCTACAGTGTTTAGCTATTTTACAATTAAATGTTTCTTTTATGATTTACAATTTTTTGCTATCACAATAAAGATATCTTTATAGATTTTTGAGCAAATTTGGACTTCATTTTAAATGGTTCTGTTAAGGTACAAATCCAATGTCTGTTTTCTCACTTTTGTTTTTATTAAAAACCCTTACCTTCTGTCTTAGAGTTAATATTATGTATGATGTACTTGTGTTCTAAGGGAGTAGAGTGATAACGGTTAGTCAATGAAGGTTAAGTGACTTACTTAGGTTCACACTGGGAGGAAATATTCGAGACCAGATTTGAACCCAGGACCTATCATCTCTAGATTTGACTTTCAATTCACTGATACACATGGCTGCCCCATTTTCTCATCCTTTTAAACTTCTGACACTTTTCCTCTGACATCATTGTTCCACTGAAGCTATTCTCTACAAATAATTGCCTTTTCACAAAACTCCCCCATTCTCTACTTCTGTGTAGTCATTAATATTAATGACTGCTTCCCTTTCTGGGAACTTCTGTATTTTCTAGGTACAGTGATGGGCAGACATTTTAAAGAGGGGGCCAAATGAAAGGAAATGCTCATCTGTCAGTCTGTTTCTAAGTCAACTCTTTTGAAGTTCATTGTATTGTTTCCTAGTCATTATATTCATCATATTAGGAATAATGTCACATGGCTGGATAGAACATTTCAGGGGGCCACATCTGGACCGTGGGCTGTAGTTTTCCTATCACTGTTCTAGGAGAATATACATACTTCCTATGCCAATATATCCTATTTCTACTACTATCTTGCTCCTACTCCTCTCTCACTATGTTTTCCTGGGTCTTCATCCTGGTCATAAACTTGAAGGTAAAGTATTTTTCAGAGACAGAAGTTCTGAAATCTCCTTACTATTCTCCTTTTACTTTTTCATTTTATTAACTCCCATAATTTAATTATCATCTCTTTAAAATTATATTCAGGCTCATACTGATGCATGTATACATATATTTATGGTATTATTCATATATGCAGAGGCTTACATGTATAGTTTCATATATATATATAACATGTATGTAAAGAGGCTGATTTATTAATTTAAATATGTATATATATAGATCACTTTCAATTTATGTATTAATTAATTAAAAGAGCACATTAATTATTTTCTCTGACTAATGGACGCTTAGATGTTACTCTCCTCCCTGTTAACTTTCATGGCAAATAGACATGTGTCATATCCAACATTCAATGTTTTATTGGATTACAACTGAATTATCTATTCAAGTATATAAAGAAATAATTTTTTTCATTGCATAAAAGTGGAATAATATCCTGTTGGCATAGTAATGTGACTAAATTTTTTTTTGTATTTAATAAATAGGTGGTATAATAGAAAAAAGCTTGAGCATCTATATTAATCAGTATGAATAACAGATAAAACAATAATATGATTGTAGAACCCAGTCTCTTTCTTAGTGATCTCCCCATGATAGATTTCCTGGCAGAAAGATAGCCCAGAGTTGAGGGCTATTGACTTGGAGACATGAACATATGATGACATGTGACCTGGGACAAATTATTTAACACTTGTCTACCTCAGTTTCTTCCCTTTAAAGTGGAAATGATAGTTATCTCTATTTCCCAAAGGATCCTGTAGGGATAAACAGTGTATGTAAAATATTTGTCAAAATTTAAAGTGCCATATAAATGTTTTATTATTATTATTATTTTTGCTACTGCTTCTACTTTTGTGACCATTATGTATTAGAATGATTAAGTTAGTAAGATTTTATATAATCAAAACAAATACGGCAAAATTTTAGTTTCACCTTTTTTCTATTTCTGTAAAGGATATCATTTGTGTATAGAGGAAGCATTTAATTAAATAAGATAGCATATTATGTGCAAGAAAACCATCCATGGTCTTCTGACATACTCAACAAAGAGGGTACATACTGTACATGGTGAGTGTGAAAATACAGGAAGCTAACGATGATTCTACACTTTGGAAATTCATGTGGCAATTCGAATCCTAGAGCTCTTAGTGACATGATCACTACTTCCTATGTAGGTTATCTCTGGTGAGCCAAAGGATTTGGTGGGACGAAGCCACATAATATCTGGTTTGCCAACAATCTTTGTCAGAATTTTATCTCTTATTCTTGTTGTCTTCTTTTCCCTTGGGAATAGATCTGTCTATGCCACACTCTTCTCATTAAAGTGTTTTAGATTTCTTATCTTCTCTTTCTTCATCTCAAAATTTCTCAATGTCAACCTTAACTTTTTCCTCTTTTTGTCCAAATTTAGAAAAAGACTTGCTTCTTCTTTTTGATGAAGAATTTCTTTCTAAATGGCTGCTTGATGCAATTCCCACATGACTTCCCCTCAAACTTTTGTCTTCTCTTTGTTCTCCATTTTCCCCTAAATTTATAGGAAAAAAATCTAATTCAACAGCAACTACCTCAGCATCCTCTCCTTTTTTCATCCTTTTGAAATGTGACTTCTGAGCTTATCATTTAATTGGGATTTTCATCTTCAGGCAGTTTTCAAAAGACATTCAGGTGCTCTGCAGCCAATATAATGCATGCTTCTAATAGGAGGAAAGCATTTTCAACTTACTCTAAGATTTGATGGAACAAAATCCTGATTGATAATGATAAGAAAAGTTGAAAACAGTAAATGCTATTTTTTTCAGAAAACAAGCACACTAATAAAAATGAATATAATCAAAGTTTTGCAAAAGAACAAGACAGACGAATCTGATTATTATTAATTAGGTCTTTTCCAAAGGCAAATTTAATTTTTCAAGTGAATCCTTACTTCTACAAGGTCTAAAAGTTGTGTTTCCCAGGAGATGTCGGAAAAATTGCTACAATAATATTTTTCACATTTAAAGACTCTTTTCCTATTTCTTGGATTTCTTTTGGAAACATTTCTGGCAATCTTTCAGCATCTTTAGCTCTGTGCTTCCCTTCTTCATAAGACCTAATTTTATACCAATGGTTCTAATTGTAGGCATGTTTTTGAGATATTTATAGTAAAATTACCCTTAATCATTCTAATATGCATTTCTTACAGAACTAGGAGGGATGGTATAGAGTTGAAATATTAATCAAAGTAGTTGAGATGGAGATATTAAGAGAATGCAGGCAAGGAGAGAAAGATTTTGAATCTAGCAAACAAACTCAATGAGAAAATGGATATGTGGAAAGCCACACCAGGATTTAATTACTGTGACAGATTTAGAATGACTGGACTATAAAAGAGCAGTAAACACTGAGAGGTGGTGATAGACTGTTACCCATAAGTATTTCAACATCCTAATCTTATACAGGGAGTTAATGAGAATGGATGAAAGGATAAATATTCTGTGAAAGGGAATGCAGATAAAAAGTATTATCTCAAGACAATCAGGTCTCAAGAAGAGTAAACAGTTGAAAGAAGTGGGAAAGCAAAAGATTGAAAATAAAAGTAACATCCTTACCTATAGGACACACTTCCTAAAGAGCTCAATCGAAAGTTTGGAAGAGCTGTTCTTTGACAAGACATGAAATTAGAACTCTATTAGTCATGAGAGGACACAGTTCTCTAGGATTCTGACTCTAGTCAGTTGAAGGTATAATAACTCCAGAATTTTCTTATATGAAAACAATCTTTAGATGTCTTCATGGAATGACTGATTATCAAATCCATTGTAACCTGTGAATAAAAGAGAGGATTATGATTGCTATAAATTCATGAATTCCCATTTTGAGGGCCAATGATGTATCTTCCAGTGGGATAATATTTTCAATATCATAGTGCACAGATTCAAAAGTTTTAAAAAATTAGCTTTTTTAAAAAGTACATACAGAAATTAGAGTTCCTGGTTAAGATGGAGGCAAAGTAAACAGCAACTGATTGACCTCTCCTAACCCATGCATATAGGACTCCTCAAGAAGACATAAAAACAAATCCAGATGAATGAAGGGACCCCACAACAGGGCTCTGCATTGAAGGTATGTGGAATCGGGGCATTTCCATGCTATAAGTGAGTGAAACAGCTCTCACTAAAATGAGAGCTGAGCAACCCACTGCCCTCCCCAATACCACCTACAGTGCCAAAGCCAGCGCAAAAGAATTAGAGCAAGTTTGGGGCATCCATTAAGTCATTGGCAGATACCTGGGGTCACCAGGGCCTATTCCTGAGAGCAGCAAGACTTAGGACCCTAAGAGACTAAAGAACTCGTGGACTTTGAATACAGACCCTGAGTGCAGGCATGGTCACAGCTGCAGATGCGGGTCCTGAGCACAGGCACAGACCTTTTGTGGGGACTCAGGGCAGAGAGGTGCACAACTGTGGAAGCAGCACCCTTAGACTGTTAAAGGAGCTTCGGGCAGAGAAACAAGCAAGGGGACCACCAGGGGGCTTGACCCTCAGAACAACTACACCTGAGACCTCAGGAGCCTAAAGAGTGCAGACAGACCCTGGATGTGAGAATAAAGCTGAGAGGCCACTGGGTTAACAGTGGCAAGCCAGAGACAAGAACCCCAGAAGAGAAAGATCAAGAGGAAATCTTTAACACTCAACAACTTTTACACAGAAAAATCCAGACAACAGAGCAAACAGCAGAGGAAAACAAACAAGTAATCATATCCAAACCTTCCCCCCAAAAATGAAAACTGGTCACAAGCTATTGAAGAGTTCAAATCTGAGATTATGAGAAAGATTGAAGAGAACTGGCAAGAAAATACAGTTTAAAAGGCAGAATTTTGAAATTTGAAAGTGAGGCTCAGAAATCAAATGAATTGATAAACAAACTGAAGACAAGAAATGACCAGCTGGAAGCCTTGAAGAACCAAACAGACCAGATTTAAAAGGAAAACCAAAAGATTATAGCTGAAAACCAGTCTCTAAAGGCTAGAATTGGGAAATTAGAAAAAGATGCCCCCAAATCAAAAGAATTAATAAGCAAATTGGAGACCAAAATCAAACAGCTAGAAAACAGGATAGACCAAATCAAAAAGGAAAATCAAAAGAATATAGGAGAAAACCAGTCTCTAAAGACAAGAATTGGGCAAGTAGAAGCCAATGATCTCTCAAGACAACAAGAACAAATAAAGCAAAGTCAAAAGACTGATAAAATGGAAGGAAACATGAAATATCTCACTGAGAAATTGACAGATCAAGAAAACAGGTCTAGAAGAGATAATCTGAGAATCATTGGTCTTCCTGAAAAAGCAGAAATTAATAGAAATTTGGACTCCATACTAAAGGAAATTATTTAGCAAAATTTCCCTGAAGTTCTATAAAAGGGCAATATAGACATTGAAAGGATCCATAGATCACCCTCTACACTTAACCCTGAAAAAAGACAACCCCTAGGAATATAATAGCCAAATCCAACAGCTTCCAAGTAAAATAAAAAATTTTACAAGAAGCCAGAGACAATTCAGATATCAAGGAGCACCAATCAGGATCACACAGGATCTGGCAGCTTCCACACTACAAGACCACAAGGCTCAGAATATGATATTCAGAAAGGCAAAAGAACTGGGTCCACAACCCAGGATCACCTACCCATCAAAACTGATTATATAGGGGGCATCTGGGTAGTTCAGTGGATTGAGAGCCAGGTCTAGAGATGGGAAATCCTATGTTCAAATCTGACCTCAGACACTTCCCAGCTGTGTGACCCTGGGCAAGTCACTTGACCCCCATTGCTTACCCTTACCACTCTTCTGCCTTGGAGCCAATACACAGTATTGACTCCAAGATGGAAGGTAAGGTTTTAAAAAAATCTGATTGTATACTTCCAGGGGAAAGTATGGGCATTCAACAAGATAGAAGATTTCCAGGTATTTGCACAGAAAAGACCAGGGCTCTATGGAAATTTTGATATCCAACCACAAAAATCAAGAGAAACATGAAAAGGTAAATAAGAACCAGAAGGGAAAGAAAGAAAACTCTTATTTTTAAATTTGCCTCTTTAAGGGCTTCAATAAGATTTAATTATTTATATTCCTATATGGAGAAATGTTATGTGTTATTCTCTGTAGTGAACTCTATTCACTATTATAGTATCCACTATTATAGTAATTTGAAGAATTATTCACAATTAAAGGTTGGATTACTAAATGATCTAAGATGATAAGGGGGTGGGTGGGAAAGAGGGGGGATTAATAGTAGAGGACAACAAGAGAAACTTGAATGAATAAGAAAAATAGTATATTCTATTACACAGAAAGTGGGCATGGGAAAGGGAGGGGATGAATACTATTATAAGAAGGTGAGGAAGAGAGCATTAAGAGGTAATATTTAAACCTTACTCTCAGTGGAATTAACCCTGAGAGGGAAGAGTAGCTATATCCATTGAGATATAGAACTCTATCTAACCCTGCTGAGAAAGAAGAGATAAACCAAGGGGAGCAGAGGATTGGGGAGGTCAAAAAAGGGAGGAGAGGAGAAGGGAGATGGAATTCATCAGGCTTTAAAAATAAAAAGAGGGGAATAACAAAGGAGGGGGTTGAATGGGTAGTAAATCAAGGGAGGGGACAAAGGTTACTGGTTTAAAACAAATCACTGGTTTAAAAGGAAATAGCCTAAGAAGAAGAGGTAGAACTAAGAGAGGATACCAAAATGTTGGGAAATATACAACTGATAATTATAACTCTGAATGTGAATGGGATGATTGATTATACTAAATTAAAAAGCTTTTGTACAAACAAAAACAATGCAACCAAAAATCAGAAGGGAAACAACAAGTTGGGAAAAAATCTTTATAATAAAAAAACTCTGACTGGGGTCTAATTACTCAAATATACAAAGATTTAAATCAATTGTATAAAAAATTAAGGCATTCCCCAATTGATAAATGGGCAAGGGACATGAATAGGCAATTTTCAGATAAAGAAATCAAAACTATCAATAAGCACATGAGAAAGTGCTCTAAATCTCTAATAATTAGAGAAATGCAAATCAAAACAATGCTGAAGTATCACCTCACACCTAGCAGATTGGCTAAAATGAGTGTACGGGAGAGTAATGAATGTTGGAGGGGATGTGGCCAAATTGGGACATTAATGCATTGCTGGTGGAGTTGTGAACTGATCCAATCATTCTGGCTGGCAATTTGGTACTACACTCAAAGGGCTATAAAAGATTGCCTGCCCTTTGATCCAGCCATACCATTGTTGCATCTGTACCCCCAAAGAGATCATAGATAAACAGACTTGTACGAAAATATTTATAGCTGTGATTTTTGTGGTGGCAAAGAACTGGAAAGGGAGGGTATGCCCTTTGATTGGGGAATGGCTGAACAAACTGTGGTATATGCTGGTGATGGAATATTATTGAGCTAAAAGGAATAATAAACTGGAGGAATTCCATGTGAATTGGAAAGACCTCCAGGAATTGATGCAGAGTGAAAGGAACAGATCCAAAAGAACATTGTACACAGAGACCAATATACTGTGGTAAAATTGAATATAATGGACTTCTGTACTAGCATCAATGCAATGATCCATAGCAGTTCTGAGGGACTTATGGAAATGAATGCTACCAACATTCAGAGGAAGAACTACAGGAGAGGAAACACAGAAGAAATGCAACTGCTTGAACACATGGGTTGAGGTGGACACGATTGGGGGTGTAAACTCGAAACTACCACACCAATGCAACTATTAACAATTTGGAAATAGGTCTTGATCAATGATACATGTTAAAACCAGGGGAAATGCGCATCAACTATGGGGGGGGGAGAGGAGGTTAGGGGGTGAAAGGGAAAGTAAGAGCATGAATCATGTAACCATGATAACGTTTTTCAAAAATAAAAATTATTATTAATCAAAAAAAGTACATACATCATCAAATGCCTTTGCTTAACATAACTGTTTGTATTTTCATCTTTTTCATTGAAATTTTATATCCAACAGTTGTCCTCCTCCTCTCAATTGCTAACTGACTCTTCTTGCTGGCTAGCATATTGGGGTCTGATTAATCAAAATATTTCTCATAGAAAGGCATTAAGGTTCTTTTTTATGATATTGAGTTCTTTTGTTGTCTTGGAATATTTTATTTTCTTGGGGACCCCTCATTCCTTTCTTTTATATACTGTCATGTTGTCTAGTGTTATTTGAAGGGCTATATTGGAAATTCAAGAAGTAGCAATAATAGAACTGCAATTCTATAGTGCACCAGGAATCCTGTGTTTTTTCTCACAGTGTTTGGTTTTACATCTCAAAAACAAACACAAATTATCAGTATATACCTGTCTTTCGCGCATCTTTCACATTTTCCTATATTGAGGAAGATGGAGAGACCTATAGGCACTTATGATAATATAATGGAATCTCTGGACATAAACAGCCTTCTTAACAATTCCTTTATATCCTTATTTTTCTATGTATGCTAGAAATGCACTGGTACTACTACATCCTCTTGAAAAAAATTACATCTCAGATATTGGAAAGCCATGTGTTGTAATATGTGTAAAGTAAAGTAATGTACCTCAAGATGTATATGGTGGAAGCAGATTCCCCAGTGGAATCTCAGAAGGAAGGGATATATGGAGCCTCACAACCATATGCCTTGTGCCTGAATTTTAATCTGGGAAAGCCTACTCAGTAAGAGTAGTTCAGAAGAGCTCTGTTGCAAATGATAGAATCTTTCTCAGAAATCTTGATGATCACAACAAAGTGGAATCTCATTTTTCCTACTACCTCTACAGTTATCCAGCCATTCCAACCCTTCCATTGTGTTATTTAGAAAGGTTGCTCTATACATAATGAAGTTACTTTTATTTTCAATCTTTTGTTTTCCCATTTCTTCCAACTGTTCACTCTTCTTGAGACCTGGTTGTCTTGAGATAATGCTTTTTATCTGCATTCCCTTTCCCAGAATATTTATCCTTTCATCTATCCTCATTAACTCACTGAATAAGTTTAGGATGTTGAAATACTTGTGGATAAAGTCTAGCACCACCTCTCAGTGTTTATTCCTCCTTCATAGTTCAGTCATTCTAGACTTTTGGGTTAAGACATCCCTAGTGTAGAAGCAAGACTCTTCTTTTCCTCTCCACCAACTGATATAAAGTGCCTCAAAAGGACAAAACCAAAATCAGATGAGTGAAGGGGCTCCCCTGTGGGGCACAGCATTGAAGGTAGGCAGAGATTGGGCATTTCCACATGCTAAAAGAGGGAAAAATTACTCCCACCAAAGTGAGCTATCATCTCCCCTCCTCCACTCCACATATGGCACCAGAATCAGAGAGAGTGTGGGGCAATGCCTAGGTTCTCAGGGGCATTCTCAGGACAGCACAGACTTACTCCTAAGAGCAATGAGACTTGAGAAGCCAAGACACTGAGGAATTCAAAGTTTAAGCACAGAGATAGGGCAGGGCTGCATACAGTAGACACTGCTATGGAGACTCAAAAAATAGCCTCAGGGGAAAACATCTCTGGAGCGCATTACAAAGATTGCCCACCTTCCTCATTCAGATTTCTTACCAGGAAGGAACAAATTCGTCCCAAGAAATATAACCCACAACTAACAAAAAACCATGAAAAAACCTTGACCCCAGATAAGTTATATGCAGAAAAACTCCAAGCTAAACAGGAGACAGAAGACAACAAACAAATCAAGACATACAAATCATAAAAAAAAAAAAAGCAAATTGGTCACTAGCTCTTGAAGAGCTCAGATTTGAGATTATGAATCAAATTAGAAAGTTAGAAGAAACTTGGCAGCAAAAGTGGGAAATAGCTAAAAAATAAAATGACTCTTTAAAAGACAGAAACTCCCACTTGGAAAAAGAATCCAAGACATAAAATGAAATGATGAGCAAATTGGAGAACAGAATTAAACAGCTAGAAGTCATAAGAAGTAGAGTAGACTAAACCAAAATGGAAAATCAAAAGATCATACCTGAAAACCAGTTTTTAAGACCAGAATTGGGCAAGTAAAAGCTAATGATCTTAGAAGACAGCAAGAGGTAATAAAGCAAAGTCAAAGGAATGACAAAATAGAAGGAAACATGAAATATTCCCTGAGAAGATGAATGACCAGGAAAACCAGTCAAGAAGAGACAACTTGAGAATCAGGTCTAAATGAATACCTGGAAATGAACAGAAACCTTGAAATCATTCTACAAGAAATTATCCAAGAAATCTGCCCTGATGTTCTTCAATAATATGGCAAAATAGACATTGAAAGAATCCATAGATCTCCCTCTACATTAAACCCTCACAAGATAATACCCAGTAATGTCATTGTCAAATTCAAGAGCTTCCAAGCTAAGAAGAAAATTTTACAAGAACCAGAAAGAGAAAATTCAGATATCAAGGAGAACCAATTCAGATTACACAGGATCTGGCAGCCTCCATACTAAAGGACCACAAGGCTTGGAATATGATATTTAGAAAGGCAAGAGAATTGATTCTACATCCAAGGGTTACCTACCCATCAAAACTGAGTATATACTTTTAGGGGAAAGCATGAACATTTAACAAAATAGAAGACTTCCAAGTATTTGTAAAGAAAAGACCAGACCTAATTAGAAAATTTGATGTCTAACTACAAAAATCAAGAGAAATATGAAAAGATAATAAGAAAAATAGTGGAAAAATTAATTTTTTTCTTTAAGAGCTTCCATAATGGCTAATTATTTATATTCCTATATAGAAAAATGTTATTTGTAACTGTCAAAAATTGTATTAACTATTATGGTACTTAGAGAAATTATTAACAGGTAAAAGCTGGGGTGCTAAATGGTTTAAGATGATATGAAAAAAAGAAAAATGGGTGTATAGAAGATGGCACCAAGAGAAACTTGAAGGATTATGAAAAATAGGATAATTTATACCACATAAAGAGGCACATGGGAGAGGTATGGTAGAATACTAATATAATAAGGAGAGAAAGAGAGTGCTAATAGGTAATACTTAATCCTTACTCTCAGTTCAATAGATCTGAAAGGGAAAAGCATCAAGATCCATTGGGGACTAGAAATCTATCTCACCCTACAGGAAATTTGAGAAGGAAAAACCAAGGAGGGTGGGTTATTGGGACAGGGAGTAATAAAGAAGGAAGGAAGTAGAAAGGGAAGTAAAACAAGAGTGGGGATTAAAGGGCTTGATTAAAAGTAGAACCCTGGTTTAGAAAGAAATAATGAAAGAAGAATGCAAAGTATTAGGAGAGGAAATATAAATGATGGGGAATACACAGGTGGTAGTCATAACTCACCCATAAAATGGAAGCAAATAGAAGAGTGGATTAGAAACCAAAATCCCACTATACACTGTATACAAGAAACACACATGAAGCATGTAGATACACACAGGGTAAAGGGTAGAGAAAAATCTATTGGGCTGAGAAAAAGAAGGTCAGAATTCCAATCATGATATCTGACAAAGCCAAAGTAAAAATAGATCTTATTAAAAGAGATAGGGAAGGTAATTACATTCTGATAAAAAGCAATATAGACAATGAGGAAATATTAGTACTCAGCATATATGCATCAAATGGAAGAGCATTCATATTTTTAAAGGAGAAACTATTAGAGCAAAGGTAGGAATTTGATAGTAAAACTACTCTACTGTGAGACCTGAATCTGCTTCTATCAGATCTAGATAAATCAAAACAAAAAAAGTAAGAAAGTGGTAAGAGATGTGAATGAAATCTTAGAAAATTTTGAGTTAGCAGATATGTAGAGAAAATAAATAGCGGCAAAAAGGAATACACCTTCTTTTTAGCTGCACATGATACATTCACAAAGATTGACCATGTACTAGGGTATAAAAATATGGCAAACAAATGCAATGAGGCAGAAATAATAAATGCAACCTTTTCGGATCATAATGCAATAAAAATAATAATTAGAATGTGTACATGGAGAGGCAAACCCAAAATTAATTGGAAATGAAATAATATGATTCTCCAAAATTGGTTAAAGAAGAAATTATAGGAACAATTACTAATTTCATTGAAGAGAATGACAACGATGAGACATTCTTTCAAAATCTATGGGATGCCTCCAAAGCAGTACTCATTGGAAATTTATATTCTTGATTGCATATTTTAACAAATTAGGGAGGGCAGAGGTCAATGAATTGGGAATGCAAATTAAAAAAAAAAACTAGAAAGAACAAATCAAAAATCCCCAGATAAAAACTAAATTAGAAATCCTAAAAATTAAAGGAGAAATTAATGACATTGAATGTGAAAGAAATACATAATTAATAAATAAGATTAGAAGCTGGTACTTCTCTACTTCTCTGATTTCAATAAGATGCCTCCAGCAATATCTTCCATTTCATTCCTATTTCCCATAATTAGGTAGTTTTCTCCTTGTAAAATTTCTCTATATGTACAAGTAATGTCATTATATCCTTTCTTCTGCAGAAAAAATACCCTCTCTTTAATCTCAATTCTCATGTATCAGCAATCTTTTCTTATCTATTATCTTTTTCCTCTATATGGCACAAATTTTTCTATATCTCTCCCTTTCTCACAAAACACTCATTTGATCAATCCATCTGCTAAATTCCCATCTCTTTCCTCCATTTTGAAGTTAAATTTTTCCAGAAAGCTTTCTACAATGGTTGTCCCCAATGTTTTGTCTTTCTTCACTCTCCAGAGTATTTTATTCCTCCAAACTCTTTTCTCTAAATATAGTTATAATCTTGAAATTGCCTAATCTAAAAGCCTTTTCTTAGTCTCATTCTTTGTGATTTATCTATCGCCTTTGATACTACTGCTTACTATTTACTTGATATTCTTTATTCTCTCGATTTTTATGTCATTATTCCTCATTCTACTCCTACCTATATGATTTTTATTCTTCAGTCTCCTATGCTGTGTCTTTTTCTACCTTACTGCTTTGGGTGGTTGACTTATGCCTCCCACTTCCCTTTCCAAGTCTCCTTTACTTCTCCTGTTATTACTTCACCTGTTGACATCATTAATTTTATATCAATTTAAATATCATCTCTATGCTGACTCCAATATCTCATCATCCAGACCTAAATTATTTTCTGGATTTCCATTTTTCCATCTACAAATGATTACCTGATATCTCAAAATAAGTGAAATACAGACTGATTAAATTTAACATTTATAACATTTAACTAATTATCTCCCTCTCCAAACTCTCACCTCTTCCAAATTCCTCATTTTCCTTAAAAATTGCCAACATGTTCCCAGTCTCTAAGACTTGAAACCTGGGTCATCTTTGACTTCTCACTTTCCCTTTGCACATGCAATCCCCATATTCATTTTAATATATTCTGCCTTTTTTATCTTTTTATTTCAAGTTCCAAATGCTTCCATTTATCTTCCCATACATCTTGGACTCTGAGGCAGGTCATCATTTCTTCATGGCCAGACATTGTCATGGACTACTAGTTAGTTTCCCTGGCTTCAGTCTCTTTCCACTCCACTCTATTTTCCACCCATCTGTCAAACTGCTTTTTCTCATATGTGGTTGTATCTCAACAGTGCTAATAGTAAACTTAAATTGCTGATTAAATCCAGAATAAAAAAAAGAAATATTTGCAATCAAAGTCTTTCATAACATGGCTCTTTCCAACCTTTTTTTTTACCAAATTTTTTTACCAATTTACCAATTATTACCAACCTTCTTAAACCTTATTCCCCAACATGCATTCTTTGATCCAGTTGTCTTTTTGCATTATTTAAAACAAAATGTTGAGTCATCCATTTATTTTTAGTAGCTATCTCCATTAAAAGGAATACTCTCAATCTCCATCACTGAATTTCGACTTTCCTGGCTTTCTTCTAGCCTCAGGTAAAAGCCTTTTTCCTATGAGAAGGATTTCTACCTCCCCCTTTTAATTGCAGCATCTTCTCTCTGTTGATATTACCAATTTATAATTAGCAATTAAATAACCAAATGTCTTTTTAGGATTATTTATTAATATCATTTGTGATATAGAGTAGGTGTTTAATAAATGCTCATGGAATTTTGATTTTAGCTTATATTAGGGGATTTCCTGAAAATTATCTTTCCCAAGGAATATCTGATTGTTGTTCTTATTCTTTCCTCCTCTTCTTTAAAAATTAAGGGGTTTGTGAATGAAAATTATATAATTATTTTCTACAAATATTAACATATATTAATTGAGTCACCAAGAGTTACAAAAATCTGTTTTTTAGGAATTGTCTTTAAAATACATTTGATCATAAAATACCAATATTAAAAAAAAACATAGTTTCGGTGATTTCCTTAAAAGGCTCCTGAGTTTTCCTGTCTGCTAGGCAATCTCTTGTAATTGCTTACCTCTTCTTCTCCTTTCAGGAAAGCAAACCTTTAAGAAAACTGCAGCATCTATAGTACCTTGTCCCTGACGTGGTGGCAAATATGGATTAGTGGTGACCATTCCTTATGTTATCCTGGCCCAGCACCACAGAATCTTGTCTACCTGAGTGGAGAGATCAAGACATGACATCAATAGTAGAAATGAATTTTGAGTTAACTGGAACAAATCATCAATATTTTTTTCATTTTTTTTTGTAGAATGAAATTGAAGCTTAAATAAAGACTGGGATTTGCCCAAAGTAGCTTAGGCAGTAGGCTGCAGACCCAGAATCTGAGCCTTGATCCCATAACTCCAAAATAAGCATTCTTTTCATCATGACTTAATGCTATGGGGACAGCCTTTATTTTAAGAACAGGACAGAGAACCTTTTTTGCTCAAGTAAAGAACTTTTTTTTTAAATTTGAGAAGGCATTTATTTACTTGTATGCATATTGTTAAACACAAATGAGAGCAGGGAGGATCTTCTAGTAAGTGAAATGGGATGGTGATATGTAGGAGGCACTAATGAAGACTGAAACAAAAATCAGTGACCTTCCCACTTTGCATATTTGTTTATTCTCAAATGAAAGTCTCTAGAATTCTTAAAAGTTTTTTTTTTTGCTTCATTTTCCTTTACCCCCCCCCCCAAACTTCTCAGCTTTTGGTCTCATTCTTTCTGAATATAGAAGAAAGTGCTGAATCACACTGGGTCACATGATTCCTTAACATTGAATCACTCAAATTCTCACACTTTAAAAATTACTGCCCCAAGACCATCTCCTTTTTCCATGGCTTCCTTCTCTTTCTGGATGAATTACCAGTGTTAGAAAACCCAATATTTTGTTCTCTGTTATTATGTTCAATTCTCTGCCTCTCAGTCTGTCTCTGCCTCTCTTTCTCTGTTTTTATTTTTACCTTTTTTTTCCATCTTTGCACATAGCTGGTTGGATATTTTCTATCCCATTAGTCTTTGTTTTTTCCTTTCTTTGTCTCTCCATATCTTACACAGAGAGTGGTCAATAGGTATTTGCCTAATGTTCTTTCTCACCAACTGAGTCATTCATTAAGCATTCAGGAAGACTTTGTGCTACCCTCTAGGCATACAACCATCAAATTTAATTTATTCTCCAGTTCTACCAATGTCTGTGTTTCATGCTAAAGCATAGTCAGTAACTTACCAGGCTGGTCTCAATCAGTCGAGCAGAAAGCACAGTGCATCAGTCATTGTTTGAGAATTTATATATGTATGCATGATCATCCATGGAACCTATAGGGAAGGTCCAGGGTTATTTTATAATGACTGCTCTGTCTGAGCTCATTTCCCTGCAGGGCCCTAATTGTTATTTCATCTTCAGAGAATTTACACTGTGAGGGCTACCTGGGACCTGTCTAAAAGAAGGTTAACTTTTGTCTCAAGTGTGTATCAGTGTCTACAAAGACTCTTACCTATTTAGAATCTCTAGTGTAGCATCAATGAGTAGGTTGGGGAAGAATTCATCTTGTCTGTAGGAAAATAGAGGGAGAAGTCAAATAAATGTCAGGTGGGTCTCAGGGAGATGTAATGAGGACAAGAGGCAGTGGATTGGGATTCCAGGTAAGGTGCTCCTTTGGTTATAGCTCAGGGGCCCTCATCAAATTGACACAATTGTGTCTCCTTGTTATACCTCTCCCTGTAGTCTCTCTGTTTTGTATTCCTTACAATAGAGAAGAGATCCAAGGCCATGTTTAGCCCCAGGACAAACTGGAGCTGATTCCACTTTAAGAACTGATGTCCAGGGACAGCTGGGTAGCTCAGTGGATTGAGAGCCAGGCTTAAAAATGGGAGGACCTAAGTTCAAATGTAGCTTCAGACACTTCCTAACTTCATGACCTTGAGCAAGTTACTTGATCCCCATTACCTAGTACTTACCACTCTTCTCCTTTAGAACCATACACACAGTTTTGATTCTAAGATGGAAGGGAAGGGTTTTAAAAAAAGAATTGATGACCAATCCTCCTCACGATTTTCTAATCTTCCATCTTTTATACAGGAGACCCATGTATTGGGATAAAAATCAGGAAATATACATATCAAGTCTGAGGGGTTGAACCTGTTCAAAATCCTCCTCCTCTTAACTTCTTCTTAACTTAACTACTGTATTAAGAGATTTCAGTTTATTGGTTTATATTCTTGTAAGCCACCTAAGTTCCTAATTTCTTAATCTCTTTATTTCCCCTGGCCTACTCTTTCAGCTTAACTCATGAAGGGATATTCTGAACCTTGTTTCATCACATGAGTATTCCACTTCCATGATCAAGACTACTGAATTTCCTTTGCTGGTCTACACTTTTACATTTTATTTCAAATTTTCTTTTATACATCTTATGCAATCAATTTGCCTTTTATTAGGCCCTTACTAGGTGCCAGCATGGTAGCTAGATGGTGCAGTGGACAGAATGCTAAGCCTCGAATCTTGATGATTTATGGTCTTGGTTCCAAATCTGGGATCAGACACTTACTCTGACCCTAGAGAAGTTACTTTCTCCTGTTTTTCAGTTCCTCATTAATAAATAGGCTGGAGAGGCAAATGGAAAACCTCTGCAGTATCATTAGAGAAAAACCTTAACTGAGGTTAAAAGAATTTGACATGACTGAAACAGATGAATAATAAGAACCAAAATAATGTGTACAGAAATGAGCTGAGTGTTATTATGAAACAAAAGGAATAAAAAGAATTTCTGATCTGAAGAAATTTAACTCTATTGGTGAAAGGTGAGAGATGCAATGTATTCTGATGTAAATATATAGAAACAATTATGTTTGCAGAACAAGAAGAGGAATACAAGGTAGTGAGTCTGGTGACTGTCAATGGGGAGATAAGACATGGTATCATGTAGATGGACATATTTGAACTATATTTTTAGTCAATGAATTAGAATTGTAAAAATTAGATCCTGGGAGAGCCTTATAGGTAAAAATATGACTTTATTGTGACAAAGAAATCAAAGGGCCAGAGGTCTGCAGGTTTCCCCCCAGAACAAAATCTGAGCCCCTGTCCATTGACACTGACAGCATTTTCAAGGCAAAAAGAGGAACTTACAGAGTAGGAGGAAAGACTCACAGGGATCACTCTTGATGTGAGCAATAGTGACTTTAGGTCATGGACAGGTCAGAATCATTTTTACAGGGGTTTCTTTAAAGATCATTTTGACATAATACATCCCAACCCCTACAAAGCCTCTATGTCCACCTATAGCAGTTATGGTGAACCTATAGTACAGGTGCCAGAAATGGTACACAGAGTGCACTCTGTGGGCATGTGACTGGCTATTCTTCACCACACCAGAGTTGATTACTAGAAATGCAGAGGGATTCAGATGAAGCTCCTCCCTTCTACCTCTCCACCATGTCTGACAACATTTTTTCACATCTCTGCCCCTCTGCCCAGACACCCAATGGGAGTGCACAAGTAGGAAAGTGGGCCACTCAAAGGTGAATGAACTGGAGGGGAGCAGAATTCTTGGCCCATTCCCCTCCTCCTTTCTACACTCACTGAGGATATTCCTCACTTCCCCCACCCGGAAGCCAAATGGAAATGCTTCCTCCCTCTCCTGTGTGGGCTAATAGTGGGGCAAGGGATTCTGGGCATGTGGTGAGAAGGGGATGGATGCAGCAGTAGGGCTAGGGGGTGGGGTGGTACTGGGACCTGGCACTCCATCTCTAAAAGTTTTGCCATCACTGACCTATAGCCTCTTACATGAATTAGTTTGATATAAAGTGCATGATAAAATAAATTCCCACAGCAAGGATTAACACAGTGAATCACATATGACTAATATGTAACACACTTAAAATTACTACAACTACACATATTTGAAATTATAACCCAAGCATTATTCAGGAACTACATTCTTAATCTGGTTACATACACAGACTGGTATAAACTTAAATTCTTACTATGAATCACAAAGTTATATATTATAATTTTAAAAATCACATTCTAAGCATTGATAAAACTATTAATGATTGTAAAGTTGAAGGGTAAAGGAAAGAATTTTTTTGGGGACAGAATGTTGCATGAGAGGAGCATGAGGCAAAAATGGCAATTGAGGACAGCAGGGAATTCTGGGAAGTATTTCAGAAGGACCAGGTCTTTGGTTTGGGGAGCTTGAGGAAGGTGGGAGCAGTAAGCAAGCTCTGAGTGAACTGAAGGTGAATCTGTGAATTTCCTCAAGTGGAATTGAAGTCCTGTTACCCTATTCTTTGTCAGAGGACATATTCTCACATACAAGATGATGTCACCCTGTTCATTTGGGATTTCTGGACTCCATCTGGGAGCAAATCCCCCAAACAACCTCTTCCTGTCTTTGCCTTACAGAGAGTCCCTATTCTGCTGAACTATAGTTATAGCTTATAGATTAGATATAGAAATAGAGGGAAAAGAAGAAGCTTTGGGTTTGGAGACTGAATTGACTTCCCAAAGTGATGGACCTTGGATTAGAGGATAGGGCCACCAATTCCCTCTTGCCACCATCCTTATGCGTCATCCTGATGCTCTTAAAAATACTTTTGTTAGTCAGATAGCATTCCAGGATTATTGAAAGTCAAGAGGGGAAGGTGGTACCACAGCTTTGCCTGGCTGAATCCATTTTTGAGCCAGACACCCAGTGGGACCTGTCTAAAAGGAGGCTTATATGAACCCTGCTTTTGGCCAAAATTGAACAGATCACCACATACCTCATCTTGTGTGGAAGCCTTCCCCTTAGACCAGTCTTTTTTAAAACCTTTATCTTCCATTTTAGAATCAATACTGTGTATTGGTTCTAAAGCAGAAGAGTGGTAAGGGCTAGGTAATGCGGGTCAAGTAACTTGCTCAGGGTTACACAGATAGGAAGTGTCTGAATCTAGATTTGAACCCAGGACCTCCCATTTCTAGGCCTGGCTCTCCACTGAGCAGCCCAGTTGTCCCTGGGCATCAGTTCTTAATGTGGAATCAGCTCCAGTTTGTCCTGGGGCTGAACATGGCCTTGAATCTCTTCTCTATTGTAAGGAATACAAAACAGAGAGACTACAAAGAAAGCTATAACAAGCAGACACAATTGTGTCAGTTTGATGAGGGCCACTGAGCTATAACTAAAGAAACACTGCTCACCTGGAATCCCAATCCACTGCCTCTTGTCCTCACTACATCTCCCTGACACACACTTGACATTTATTTGACTTCTTCCTCTAATTTTCTACAGACAAGATAAACTTATCTCTCACCTACTCATTGATGCTGCAGTAGATATTCTAAATAGGCGAGAGTCTTTGTAGACACTAGTAAACACTTGAGACAAAAGTTAACCTTTTTTTAGACAGGACACAGGTAGCCCTTGAAGTATAAATTCTCTGCAGATGACATAATAATTATAGCCCTGCAGGGAAATGAGCTCAGACAGGGCAGTCATTATAACATACTTTTTGCATTCTCATCTATGTAATCTGTAGGGAAGGTTCAGGGTTATGTATTCAACCAATTGTACAACTGTATAATTGTAAAATACTTTATTTTTCATTTCTCCATCTTCTACTCAAAAATAGTTTGCTATAGTGTATGAAATATTTCATTCAAATCTAGGTAAATTATGTTTTCAGCATTTAACTCATTTCCCAGTTTACTAATCCTGTACCTGAAAGAAATCAGGTCAGTCTGGCTTGATATGATTTTCATAGGGTCATGCTGGACTTTTGTACTCATTGCATTTATTTTTGTTAATTTAAAAATTTAATGATTTTTCCCCCTAGAATTTCCCTATGAATTTAGGTCATTTTCTATAGCATGTATGTGTAAGACTGTTTTTCTTTGATGTATTAAAATTGAGTAAATAGTTTCCTTTCTCCAATGTTAGCAAAAACTTTAAATATTCTTTCTTTTTTTAAATATCCCTTAAATGATCTAAGCAATAACACCTGTCAATTCTGAAATATTCCTAAGTGTGTGAGGAAAGAAAAACTGGTCTTGCCCAAATCATATGAATTCATCAAGATCTAATATGTTCTCTTTCAATACATATTATTACATATAATGTCTATTACTCCCTGTGGTAATATTTATTTTATCATTTTAGTGCCAATGTCATTCAATTTAACAGAGAACAAATAAGGAAAGTAAAATTAGTGTAGGTAGGTATTCTTATGATATTGGTTATTATTGGATCATGCAACCTAATCCAAAGACTTTTTTTACTTTATTTATATTCCTTTCCTCACACTATAGTTTAAAAGAACTTTTGTTTGTTATCTTTGTTGTTGTCAGCAGTTTATATATATTTTGATGCTTAATTTTCCTGAAACTCTTTTTTACATGACAAAACAAAACTTAGGTGTTCGTGCTATTATCTTCTGTTGTTTCCATCATCTAATCAGTTTTTTTAATCCAATTTTGTTGTAGATTTCCATGTGGAAACACATTCAATTAAGATCAATTTCATTTTCCCCTTCAAATTGAAAAAAAAATTCTGTTTGTATCTTTCTAATGTAATTATTTCTTTGTTTTTTTTTTTAAATAACTTTTACCTTTTATCTTAACATTGATACTAAGTGTTGGTTCCAAGAGAGAATAGTGGTTAGGGCTAGGTTATTGCAGTGAAGTGATTTGCCCAGGGTCACTTGTGCAGAAGGTATCTGAGGTCAGATTATTTTTTTTTAATTTTAAAATTTTTATTTAATTAACTAATTTAGAACATTTCCCCATGGTTATAGTATTCACATTCTATCCTTCCCTCATCCCCTCAGTCCCCCATGGCCAAGGCACAATTCTACTGGGTTTTACATGTGTCATTGATCAAGAACTATTTCCACATTATTGATATCTGTGCTAGGGTCCTCATTTTGAGTATATATCCCTAATTATATCCCCATCCTCCCATGTGATCAGGCAATTATTTTTCTTCTGTGTTTTTACTTCCACAGTTCTTCCTCTGAATGTGGATAACATTCATTCTAATAGGTCTTTCATAGTTGTCCTGGATTATTGCATTGTTGCTAGTAGAGAAGTCCATTACATTTTATTTTACCACAGTGTATCCATCTCTGTGTATAATTGTAACATGGAAAACAGCAGGGTGGAATTCCTGTAAGATACAGGGTCAAGCCTCACCCAGAATTCCAGGGGACCCCCCCCCCCGGAGAACTCTGGGTGAGGGAACATTTTGAAAGCAGTTTAACAATTGATTCCTGGGGTTGAAGTGAGCAGGTCCCTGCTTGCTGTTCCCAGTTTGAGTTTGCCTTTGTGGCCATAGTGGCAAAAGCCATGTTGGTTTCTACTCAGGAGTTTGCTTGTCTAGTAGGATTAGACCTTTCTTGCAATAGCATTTTGTTATTCATTTAGTTATTTTAGATTTTAGAAGTGATTATTATAAGCTTTGAGGGCCAGCTAGATATAAAAAACAGCCATTCCTTCTTGGGGTGGAGGGGCAGTTTCTACCTAACAGTTCAGGGCTTCCCCAATCTTATCCAAATCCTAGATACCTCCTCCTTGCTTATCTCTTCCTTCCTTTATCAATACAAAACTTCATCTTTTAGTAGTTGTGCCTGACTATTATTTAGGGCATACTCAAAGCTATCATAAAGCTTGGTTCCTTTCAGTTGCCAGCTAAAGAAGTCCGGTCCTCCTCTGTTCTAGATAACAAGATATCAAGCTTCTCATTTGTCCCTCAGTCAAACCTGTGGGGAACATAAGTTGAGAAAGTTAATTTCATTGGAGATTTGCCTTTGCTGAGCCTTGCCAGAAGACATTGCCCTGCCTCTATTTTCAACAGATTCCAACTGCTTGGTGGGAGGGGTTTGAGAGCAATGAGTATCTACCCCTCTCTACTCACTCAAGCCTGTGTGTGTGGGAGGAGTGAGTCCTGCAGGTTTCTAGTTCAGGCCAACTTATCAGCTTCCCAACATCTCTGTTATTATCAACATAATAATAATGTTCTCCTGGTTCTTCTCCTTTCACTAGGCATCAATTTCTGGAGGTCATTCCAGTTCATTTTTTCTTTGAGCACAATAGTATGCCATCATGAACAGTTACCACAATTTGTTCAGCCATTCCACATTTGAAGGCAATCCACTCATTTTCCATTTTTTTGCCATCACAAAGAGTATGGCTATGGATATTTTTGTACAAGTCTTTTATTTATGATCTCTTTGGGGTATAAACCCAGCAGTGGTATGGCTGGATCAAAGGGCAGGCAATCTTTTAGCGCTTTTAGGGCATAGTTCCAAATTGCCATCCAGAATGGTTAGATCAATTCACCACTCCACCAGCAATACATTAAAGTCCCAATTTTGCCACATCCCCTCCATCATTTATTACTTTCCTTTGCTGTCATTTTAGTCGATCTGCTAGGTGTGATGTGCTACCTATCTGAGGCCAAATTTGAACTCAGGATCTCCTGTTTCCAGGGATGGTCCTCTGACTACTGAGTTCTCTGCATGCTGTTAAGGGTTACAATTTTGGGTAAGAGTTTGATAAAATTGCAGAGACAGTTTGGTAAACCAGTAACATTTATTTCTGAGGAGAAGTTTGGAGAGGAATAGGAGGAATAAAACAGATTATAGTTTTTAAATCTTATAGTATGTCTAAAATCCAAAACTCTATACTAAAAATTCTAAGAAACCCTAACTCTAACTGCCTTCTTGGGCAGGATCTTCTTGCCTGGCAAAGCAGGCCTATCTCAACTACACTATCTAATTAATATTAAAATTGCTATCTATCTACCTAACTAATAAAGTAATCCTTTATCTCCTCCAATCTCCTTAAACCAGTATCTGAATCCAAAATGTCAGAAGTCAACTGCCAGATCCTCTTGACTGATGTATTTTCCAACAAGGGTACATTGAAATTTTTTGGAGTATTGTCTTCATCAGAGTAACTTCTTTTCAAATATGTTTCTCATAATATTGTTGTTATTATGTACAATTTTCTCCCCTGTCCTGATCATTTGACTTTGCATCAAATGACATATTTTCTGCGATTTCTCTTATATAATTTTTATTGTAATTTAGTAGAGTATAATAATATTCCATTATAACCATTTATTTCTACCATTGTATTCCAACAATTACAGTTACATTCAATCCATTCCCCAGTTAATGGACATTCTTTCAACTTCCAAGTCTTTCTTACCAGAAAAAAAGCTATTATAATTATTTTTGTATATATAGATTTTTTCCTTTTTTCTCTGATCTCTTTGTTTTACATACCAAGCTTTATTATTGCTGGGTCAAAAGTTTTCTTCACTATCCATGCCTTTTATTAGGGGTAGCATGAAATTGTTCTCTAGAATGGCTGAGCCAATTCACAAGTCCAGCAGTACATTAGTGTCACAATTTCTCCACATTTCTGCTACCATTTTTCTTTTATATCTTATTACACATTTTTATAAATGCCAAATTATACTTTCAAATTGTTCCAATTTGCACTTATCTAATTGATTGTGATTCACAATATTTTTTTCACATGACCTTAGATAGCTATGATTTCTTGTTCAGAAAATTGCTTGCTTACAAACTTTGAGTAAATGTAATTTCTACCATTTTTATTAATTTTAATGTTTCCTTTATTTTTGAAAAATAAGGCATTTATCAGGGAAAAATTAATATAATTTCCTCCCCAGTTTCCTTCTTTCCTTCTAATCTTATCATCATTTGAATTTTTTGGAGAGGTGACAAATATTTTTTTCTTTAATTTCATGAAATTAACATCACATTTTATTACACTTGATTATCTCAGTCTCTGATCTGAGCATAAATTATTTCCTTTTTATGGATACAGCATGTAAATTTATCAATATTCTCTAAATATTCTCTTAATTTGCTTATTCACCTTAATGTCTAAATCATATACTAATTTTGAACTTATTTTATATAGTACGAGATACTGATATAGAGCTGGTTGCTGCCAAACAGTTTTCCAGTTTGCCCAGGTATTTTTCTCAGCTAATAAGAGTTCTTGCAAAAAAGAAAGCTTGGCTCTTTGGGTTTGTCAAATATGATTTCATTATGATTACTTCCTTTTGTGTAATAAATACATATTCTATTCTACCTATTTGCCACTCTAATGTTTAGACAATTCCAGGTAATTTTCATAATTATTGCTTCATAATATACTTCAAAATCTGATAGTATTGCTGCAAGGAGGTGGGATTATCTTTGTGATTTAAAGGAAGACAAAGAGATTTGTAGTTTAAGTATGGTGCGAGGAACATTCCAAACTTTGGGGACAGGTAAAGGAAATACCAGGATCAGAGTCAAGAAATATTTTTGTTAAAGGATCAGAGAAGAAACCCATGTTATTTTTCTGAAGAGCCTGTGTCAGGGAGTAATGTGTAAGAAGAAGAATCTAAGTGTAGGAGTGAGCTACACTATGAAGGGCTTTGAGTAGAGTACATTGTATTTGTTCCTGGAGACAAAAGGGAGCCACAAGAGTAGGGTGAGTCACATGATCTGGTGGCGAATTTTTAGAAGATCTCTTAAGTAGCTAATTGAAGGATGGTTTGGAATGGGACAAGAATTGAGACAGAAAGACCCAACATCACACTACTGCATTAATCTAGGAATGAGTTGATGATGGTCTCCACTAAACAGGTGGAAGTTAGAGAGGAAAGAAGTGAGTATATTAAATAGATGTGGTTAAGGGGAAACGAACAAACCCTGACCAGAGATTCAATATGGGAGAGTGAGCGATCATCAGGAATGCATGTTAGCTCCTATGTTTTGAGGATGAGAGACCAAGATAATATTGTCCTCTACAGTAATAGGGAATGCAGAGGAGAATAAAAGTGTTATTGGGAAAATGAAAGCATTTCATTTTTGTACACTTTCAAAATTAAAAAAAAATCTACTGGTCAACCATTTTAAGATATCTGGAAAGCAGTTGAAGATTTGAGACAGGAGATCAGAAGAGATACAAGATTAGGATAAAGAGATCTGAAAATCATTAGCATAGAGAAGGTAATTAAATCCATGGGGACTAAGGAGGTGTCCAAGTGTAGTAATTTAGAGAAGAGAACAGTGCCCAGGACAGAATCTATATTTAGAGAATATAGAACCTGAATCCAAGTCATTTAAAGAAGACTGAAAATGATCAGTCAGAGAGGTAATAGGAAACCTATTATGTCATGTCACCCTGAAAACCTAGAGAGAAGAGAGAACCAAGTTGGAGGATGTGAACAACAATGTCAGAAACTCTAGGGAGGAAATTGAGAATGAAGACTGAAATAAGTCCAGTGGAATTGCAAACTAAAGGATCATTCTGAATTTTGGAGAAAGCAGTTTTGGTGGAATTATAATATTGGAAGGTTTGTTGTAAGGGGTTCAGAAGAGAGTAAGAGGAGAAAGAGTGGGAGTACCTAGGTCAATGATGGGCAACCTTTTGAACTTGGTGTATCAAAATTTGCCAAAAAACTGAGCATAACTCAGGTGATGTGTCATTTTAAGAAAAAAAAACACAATTTCCGGATATTTATAGTTTAAATAACAAAAATATACAATTGTAATATATAACTTTAATATAAATTTATTTAATAACTTAAAATAGGTAAATTAATATAGGTAGAATTGTCATCAATAGTACACAGAGTGTCTACACTACACTATAGCAAATGTTTCATCCTTAGCATGTGGCCCCATAGTTCTCTGTATGTGGCTGCATGCAGCTGCGTGTAATAAAAAATGGCTAAATATGTTAGTGCTGACATGCGTGTCATTGGTTTGCCATCACCAACGTAGGTTTTATACTTGGTCTCAATAATACCTACGCTTGATTGCTGTCTATCCTGTGACTATTTTTGAATTTATACTTGAGATAATAGGCTTCAATATTTGTTCTTTTCAATGAATTTGTCTCCTATGAAATCCTTGGTGTTTCACATCTCATTATTCTTTGTATTTTCTCTCTATGATATATAGCTTTGAGGATATGCATACACAATCTCCCTTGTCTCATATTTTTTCAATTTAAAATGTCTTTAATTAGATTTTCAAAATACTTTTCAAATATATTCTTATTGTATTTTTCACATGAGGCTCTTTACTGGCAACATATTTGGGGCCACCTCAGTCCTGGTTTGGTCCTCAATTCTCCATGGATCCGTATTTTATAAATTTTCTTTATTATTTTGGGAAAAACCAATAACAACATGAAACCTTAAGATGAGTATTTTATAAAACAGTTTGATATTCCCTTAATAATGAGAAAAATTCCTGGAAAGCAGCTAGGTGGTGCAGAGGATAATGTATTCTGACTGGTGTAAGGAAGACTTCTCACCCTGATTTCATATGTGACCTCAGAAACTTCTTAGTGGTAAATCACTTAATTATGCTTATTTCTGTTTCATCTTTTGTAAAATGAGCTGGAGAAGGAAATGTTAAACCACTATAATATCTTTGTCTATAAAACCCCGAAATGGGATCATAATTTAAAAAAAACATGGAATAAAACCCAGAAATTGAGAATGCTTATTCTGTCATACAAAGAGTGAGTTTCTGGTTGGCAATGTGATTCAAGAGATTTAATTATCAGGATTGCAAGGGAAAGCACATCTACGTAGGGAGGATCAGAGAACATTTGCATAGGCATAAACTGACATGATATCTTGAAAATAAGACTTTGACTGGATAAGTGAAATGGAGTAAAAAGGGTATGAGATTAGTATCACACAAGCCTAAGGCAATCCCACACTTTTAGACTCCAAAAATGTTCGTTTTTTAGAGGTAAATTCAGATGCTTTGGAATTTTTCAGGATCTACCAAATGTAGAAAGGATTTAAAATTGAGAAAATCATTGTCTCTTCATGACCAATTAATCCTGCTCCAAACTTTGAGGTATATTTCACACGACTAACTTTGATGTTCTTCAATATTCCTTTCGGTTGAAACATTTCAAGTCTGCATGCCTGTATAGTTATTCTCTGTGTATTTGTACTTCAGGTTGATAGAGGCCTTGTATCTTTTCAGTGTTTCAGTGAGTACAAGCCCTGGGAATCTGTTTATAAACACTAATCAGAAGAAAAGGACTGACTGCTGGATATCCCAGAGCGAGAAATGCTGAGGTATGTATAATCCATGTGTTTGGAAATTTAAAATACAACATATACAGAATAAAAATGGGACTGAATACATTAAACAAAACAAAGGTACTCACTAGAAGCACAATTGCTTGAGTGGCTCTAATTTCAGGGGATATTTTTATGGATTGACTATTATTATGAATATGATTGACATGCCTCTTGTGGCTGTACAGTATTACAACCTTGTAGATACTAGAAGAAGTCATGAGACACAGGAAGAAAGAATCATGGACACATGAAAAGGTTCTGATTTTTAAGTTATCCTCATTATTCATATCTAGGGACCTATATCCAGTGCTGCATCCATATTTACTGTCTGTGCTATTTTGGGGGCTAATTCGGCATAAAAATACAATCAAATCTACAAGTAGATTGAATATCCAACAAAGAAGAATGCATTGAGTGATGCATTTTTGTGCTCTGATTTTGAGTTGTGCCCATCTGGAGTTGTTGGGACTAATGGTGATGGCCTGGAAAGCACTCAAGAGGCAGGTGCTAGTTAGGGAGAGACCTCGGCCCATTGTCTGTATATATGTTATGATTCTAATTCCCAACTCATCCAGTAAACATTTCACTCTCCATATCTTTGTTGCACTGGGTATTCCCCCAGTGAGAAGCAATATGGCATTGGCAAAGGCCAAATGACTGATAATTAGGTCTTTAGGTTTTGTCCTATGAGCAATGAGGAAATTATAGACGTTTAAGAATAAGATGATACAGTTCCCCAGCAATCCAATTCCAGTTACTTGCAAGTATATTATTCCAAGAATTTCATTATAAGTCAGCATCCCTTAGCTGTCTTGTAAAACTGTTTTGCTGTCAAATTCAATGTGACCCACAGAGAAACACAGGGTATTATACTCATTATTTACTAAAATATTCTCATTGAAATTCAATTATCTTCTCTTCTCCCATATGATTACCAAAAATCTTTTTCAATGGAAAGTCATGCTTCACTACTGAGCTCCAAAATTCTCATGGATACTTTTATTTTTTATCATTTTGTTTTCTCAATCCTTGAAGACTCATTGATGTGTATGTGGCTCAATGGAGAGTGTGACACACTTGGAATCAGTAGGATGAGTTGAAATCCATTCTCATTCACTTTAAATAGCTCTATGATTCTGATGAAGTAAATTAGACCTATTTACCTTATTTTCCTGCTCTGTAAACTGTGATGAGGATGGAAATAGCAAATCATTCCGAAGTCATTGCCACAAAGTACCTATAATTGAATCATAAAGAGTTGGACAGGAATATGAGATCAAATAATAAAAAAGAATCCTCTAACCCTGTTCATCATCATGATGACCTTCATTCTTCTCCTTTTCCTTTTGTTTTCTTCTTTCATTCTTGAAGCAGCTAAAATATTTTTTCTCCTAATCTTTCTTACCAAGACCCTCGATCAACTAACAACTCTATTTTATCTTTTAGTTTTGTGTCCCTTGTTCATTTATCCATTAATTACTCTTAAGCATCTACCTCCATTTCCCCTCATTTGTCTCTGAACAATTATAAAGGAAATCCTGAATCTTTCCTGAATAAGTCCATTACAAAATTGTGTCCTGTAATCTCACTTGGAATCTACATTGCAACAAGGTGAATATTCTACTCCTCACTAGTCCAACTGTGGAGGGGATTTGTGTTATCTATGACACAAAAGAGTTATGATGACTTTTTAGGCACTAAATCTTACCCATTTCTTAGTGCTCCACAGTTTGGCACCAAATATAATGGGCTTTGTAGGGTCCTGGATAAGGACGGTGGTACGGTAACACCAAAGGAAGGGAGACAATCAGGCTGGCAGAGTTAGCAGCATTTCATCTTTATTGCATCAGGCTTGTCCCTTTCCAACTTCTCTCTCATTCTCTCAGAGTGAGAAGCAAAATGTATATCACTTCTACCATGGGAACCGAGTTAGCTCATCATGGGAATTAAACAGTTGGCAAAAATAATTTTGACTAGAGCCTGACATCTGAAGCCAGGGAGGGAATTTCTTCCTACCTCGTAGCTCTGTCTACAGGGTAGAGCTGTTCTCTGTAACTGTTCCCTCTTCCTGACCCCTTCAGGAATAGAGGAGGGAGAGTTTGGGGGAATTTAACCCTTTTGCTCCCCACACAACTGGAATCTCAGTCTTTCTAGCTAATTGAACCATTTTGACATTTCTCATGTTTCCCATAGCACCACACTTATCCACCTTCTTAGGTGAGGACCTTATTTTGAAGTCATTCATGGGAAGTTCCTGATTCTTCCTTTCTACTCACTTCAAATCATTCTGATGTCTTCCCACTTTTTTTAAATTCATGATAAAGAAATGGACTTAATAAGAAATTCTTAACCCTCCCTTATCAGTCTTATTTGTGACATTTAGCTCCCTCTTCTCTCCACCTTTATGTTCTTTCTTTTTATCTGCAACTTATTGCTTTCTATTCTACCTTTTGTGCCTTTCCCTTACATATAATACTCTTACTTGAATCCACTATACTCATTAGTTATGAGAATATATCTGTTTTAAAATAAATGAATTTCATTCATGTCTTTTGTTTTTCATCATTAAAATTCCCCCAATATTTCTCCCACTCTCAGAGAGCCATTCTACATTACAAATGCAAAAACACCAGCAAAACTAAATTATGAATCAAAGAGATCAATAGGTATAAGAAAACACCCATGAACTTTACATTTCTGCAAAAGGTTGGAAGTTGTTTGTCATGCCTCTTTTAATTTCCTCCATTTTTAGGTTAAACTTCTTCAGAAATCTTTCTACAATAGGTGCTCTCATTTTATTTCATCTTTCTTTGATATTAACTCTCCAGAGATTTTTATTCACCTAAACAGTTTTCTCTAAATTTACTTCTAATCTCAAAATTGCCTAGTGCTTTTTCTTAGTCTTCTTGACTTGCTTATAGCCTTTAACACTAATGATTACTATCTAATTGATATTCCTTAATCTTTAGATTTTTACGGCACTATTTCTCATTCTCTTTCTATCTATATTATTTTTCCCTCTCAGTCTCCTCTTCTGGATCTTTTTCTACTTCACTGCTTTGGGGAGTTATGTCTCCCAGTGTCCTTTTACAAGTCTCCTTTATGTCTCTTTTTACACTACTTCACCTGTTGACATCATTAACTTTATATAGATTTAAGTATTATCTCTAAACTGACTCTAAAATCTCTGTATCCAGTCCTACCTTTGTTCCTGATTTCCACTTTTACACCTATAACTGACTACTTGTTATCTCAATATAAGTGTCACATCAACAGATTGAACTTAACATTCCTAAAACTTAACTAATAATCTGTATCTCAAACTTTCCCCTCTTTTGACCTCCATTATTTCCTCTAAAATTGTCAATATCTTCTCAGACTCTAAGGCTTGAAACCTGTGTCATCTTTGATTTCTCACTTTCTCTTTGCACACACAGTTCACTTATCCATTTTTACTATAGCCTATCTTTTTTCTCTTTTTCTCTTCTGTTCCAAATGTTTCCTTTTATCTTCCCATACAGCTTGCACCCTGAAGCAGGTCATCATTATTTCATGGCCAGACATTTTCATAGACTACCAGTTAATTTCCTTGGCTTCCATCTCTTCCCACTCCACACCATCTGCCACTCATCTGTCAAACTGCTCTTTCTCACATGTGGTTCTAAATATCTCAGCAGCCCTAAAAGTAAACTACACTGACTCCTTATTCAATTCAGAATAAAAAATAAATGAATATTTGCAATCAAAGCCTTGCATAACTTGTATCTTACCAACATTACCAGTCTTCATAAACCTTATTCCTAAAGATGTGTTCTCTGATCAAGAGGGCTTTTTGCTGTACTGAAAACAAAATGCTGAATGACTGTCATCCATATATTTTTAGTGCCTATCTCCAATGCCAGGAATACTCTCAATCTCCCTTATTCTGTTCTGACTTTTTAAATTTTCTTTCAGTCTCAGCTAAAATGCTCTTCTTTTATGAGAAGCATTTCTATTTATCCCTTTAAGTTGTAGTATCTTCCCTCTGTTGATATTACCAATTGAATAACTGTCTTTTGTCTTTTTTTTATTCTTAACTTCATTTCTCATATGTATTAGTTGTTTAATACATTCTTATTGAATGATGATTATTTAAGCTTATATTAGGTGATTTCTTGAAAATTATCTTTACGAAGGGTTATCTGCTTGCTTTTCTTATTATTTCCTCCTCTTCTTTTTAAGAATTGAGGGTTTTGTGAATGAAAATTGTATAAAGTTTTCCAGAAAATCAAACATTAACCTATAATACTTGAGTGACTGAGTTTAAAAATCTGAGTTCGTTAGGACTTCTTTTTAAATACATTTGATCATAAAATACCAATATTTTAAGAATACATGTGCAGGTATTTCCTTAGCCTCCTGAGCTATTTTGCCTGTTTGCCAATCTCTTATAACTGCCCAGATCTTCTCCTAGTTTAAGGAAGATGAAGGAGACCTTTAAAAGGAAACTTCAACATCTACAGCACCTTGCTTCTGAAGTATGCCTGAAAATATGAATTTATGAGGACCATTCTGTATGTTATCCAGGTATAGAACCACAGAATCACTTCTACCTCAGTGGAGGGATCAATACATGACATCAGTAGAATAGTGGAAATGAATTTTGAGCTTAACTGTGACAAGTCATTACTATCTTTTTTCATTTTTAAGAAATAATATGAAACTAAATCTTAAACAATGAATGGGATTTGCAGAACGTAACTAAAAAAGTAGATAGCAGATCTAGAATCTGAGCTCTGATCCTCTAACTCCAAAAATTAGTGTTCTTTCCAGCAAAATATAATGCTTTGTAGATAGAATTTATTTTTAGAAGAGGACAGAAAACCTACTTAGCCCAACTAAAGACATTTTTTTAATTTAAGAAGACACTTAATCACTTGTAGGTATATTCTTAAACACAACCAAGAGCAGGGAGGATCTTCTAAGTGAAATGAGATGGTGATATATAGGAGACAGAAATGAACACTCAGAGACTAAAATCAATGACCTCCTCAGTTGCATATTCATGTATTCTGAAATTATAGGCTATGGAAAATTACAATATGATATATACTTTACTTTTCTTTCACCCATAAAACCTCTCAGTCTTTCATTACATTCTTTCTGAATAGAAAGACAGTGCTGAGCTACATTGGAAGAGATATTTTCTTTACCTTCAGTCACTCAAATTCTCATGCTTTTAAAATTACTTCCTCGTGACCACTCCTATTTCCCTAGCTTCCTTCCTTTTTTGGCCAAAAACATGCTTTCTGGATAAATTTCTTTCCCAATTATCTAAAATATAAATATCTATTCTCTGATTTTATGTTTAAGTCTTTGTATTTCTGTTTCTGTTTCTCTCTATCTAGGTCTCTCTCTCTGTTTCTGTCTTAGTAAAGAGCATTTTGAATATACTATCTATCCCATTAGACTTTGTTTTTTTTCTTTCTTTGTCTCCCCACACTTAGCATATAGAGTGGTAAGTAGGTATTTGCCTACAGTGCTTTTTCACCAACTGTCATTCATTAAGAATTCAGTAAGACCTTGTGCTAGGCTCTAGGTATATAACCATCAAATTAAAATTAATTTCTCCAGTTCTACCAAAGTCCATGTCTCATAGTAAGGCATAGTCACTTACCAGGTTGGTTTCAGTAAAGCAGAAAGCACAACTTAACCAGTCATTTTTTGAGGATCTATATATGTATTTAAGATCATCCATGTAACCTGTTGGGGAGGTCCAGGGTTACAGTTATAATGAGTGCCCTGTCTGAGCTCATTTCCCTGCAGGGCTCTAATTGTTATATCTCCTGCAGAGAATTTACACTGCAAGGGCTGCCTGGGACCTGTCTAAAAGAAGGTTAACTTTTGTCTCTAGTGTTTGTTAGTGTCTACAAAGACTCTTGCCTATTTAGAATCTCTTGTGCAGCATCAGTGAGCAGGTGGGGGAGAAATTAATCTTGTCTATAGGAAAAAAGAGGAAGAAGTCAAATAAATGTCAGGTGGGTCTTGGGGAGATGTAATGAGGACAAGAGCCAATGGATTGGGATTCCTGGTGAGGTGCTTCTTTAGTTATAGTTCATCAAATTGACACAATTGTGTCTGCTTGTTATACCTCTCCCTGTAGTCTCTCTTTTTTGTATGCTTTACAATAGAGAAGATATTCAAGACCAAGTTTAGCCCCAAGACAAACTTGAACTGATTCCACATAAAGAATTGCCCAAACGTGCTCAAGATGTTTTTACCTTCTTTCTCTTATAGAGAAGGAGGCACAAGTACTGGGACAAAAATCTGTAAAGACATCTTAGATTTGAGAGGTTGAACCTGTTTATAATCCTCTTCCTTTTAACTCATTTCACTTTATTAAAAAACTTCAATTTATTGGTTTATGTTCCTATAATTCTCCTACCTTCTTAATTCCTTAATCTTTTTAATTGCCACAGTCTACACTTACACTCCATCTCATTAAGTGATATAGCTAATATTGATATGAGTGTTCTACTTCCATCATCAAGATTAGTGACTTTACTTTGCTGGTCTAAACTTTTCACATTTGATTTCTTCTTTCCCCTCATACATCCTGTGTGTTCAAGTAGCCTTTTATTAAGTTCCTATTAAGTGTCCACATGGCAACTAGAGATTGCTAAGCCTAGAATCAGGAAGACTTTAGGTCTTGGTTTCTCTTACAATTACTATAACAATACACATGAAGTTATAACTCAATTATTAATTTGGAACTACATTCTTATTCTGCTTATATACATAGACTCTTGTCTGAGATTAAATTCTTACTATGAATCACAAAGTTATATCTTATAAGTTTAAAATCATTCTCTAGGCATTGATAGAACTTTATGATTGATTTTCTGATTATAGAATAGTTGTTAGAGCCCTGGATTTGAACCAAGAAAACTTGAATTAAAAATGCCTCTATTTCCTTCTTTAGCTCATTTTATAGATGAGAAAATAAACAGAAGTAGGGTTTTGACTTGCCCAAGGTCACACAACTATTAAGTGTCTGAGGAGAGATGTGAACTCAGATCTTTCTGACTGCAGGAAGTGCAATGCTGTATCCAATGCAAAACCTTGCTGCCTTTATAAAAGCATTTTTAATTAATAATGTCAGTATAAATAATAAAGATAAAAGTAAAGGAATTGATACATTTTATGAATTATTGGTGATGATTGTGCATTCTATACACACTTGATAGCCAGAACACAGGTGTTAAAAATGGAGTGACATCAGAGGAACAGAGAGAGAATTAGTTTGGTAGGACCATTTTGTATGGAAAGAAGAGCAAGTATAATGAGTTGGGAAAGATAGTTTGGGGTCATGTTAGTGAGAAATTAATTGTTTAAAATACATGTTTTTTGATTCATATTTTCTCCTACCCTCTCTCCTTTGCCCTTTCTTTAAGATGACAGGTAATATGAGATAAGCTATGTTTATTCTATCATGCAATATATTTTTTGATGTTCTTCATGTTGAGAAAGATGACACATGTTTCTTATAAAAGAAAAAAATGAAGGAAATAAAGTAAAAAATGGTATGTTTCCATCTGCCTTCAGATTCTCTTAGTTCCTTCTATGCTGGTGGATAGAGTTTTCCATCATGAGTCCCTTTGAATTGCCTTGGATTCTTGCATTGTTGCTAATAGTTGTCATTCAAAGTTGATCATTGCACATTGTTGTTCCCATTTCAAACATTCTCTTGTTTATTCTCAGTTTACTTTGAATTATTTCGTATATGTCTTTCCTGCTGTTTTAGTAATTTTCCTCTTCAATAAATCTTATGATGCAATACTATTCCATTAAAATCACATACCACAACTTGAACGTCCATTCCCCAATTGATTGACATCTCTTCACTTTCCAATTGAAGGAGTTTATTCTACGACTTAATACAACTAGTGACTTAAGGATCAAGCTTATTTAATACTCATAGTGCATCTTAATGTCCACATGTCTTCCTGTGATATTGAAGAATTTCTGAAAGTACATATAAGTATAAAACCTACAATTCTATTTTGGTTGTTAAATTGTTTTTGTTTGTAATATTTCTATTTACAATGAAGTAGTCTTTGTGTATATCATTTTCCTCCTTATACTTATTAATATTACAATTCATAGCAGATATTCTGTTTCTCTAAATATTTTGGTTAACTGTTTCAGACACTGGAATTATAAGTCATTAATATTCATATTCCATAAATCCTTTAGGTATTCACTAATTAAGTTAACTACTTTGTAGAAAATAAAATTTGGATTATATTTATATGACATATATAATATATTTGCAATTCATCTATCTACATATATTAATATTTTTTACAATTTATACTTGTCACAAAAATATTTCCGTAATATGAAGTATATCTGAAGGACTTTAAATATCAAACAGAATTTTTTTGTAAAGTTAGTATTTTGAAAAGTAATAGGAAAGTGAAAGATTCACTAAAATATCCCAAGGAATTTTTAAATTGATCAAAAATGGTGGTGTAATAAAGAATATGAAATGTATTAGGAGTAAAGGCCTTCTTTTTGCTTATTTTCTACTACTGGTTCTCTTTAAATCATGTTTCCAACATACACATTAGCTATCTGGTGCTTTGGGGATGCTGATTTGTCCAAATTCATTCTTTATTTGTTAACATACTTTCACTTTGTCTCACCCTTCCTAGTTCTATAATTCTGATTTCTAGGATATCATTGTTCAATTACTGATTCCCTTCCTCAAATACTTTCTCTCTTATTCATTTCTACTTATCTTACTCTTACTAGCTTGTAAGGGTTAAAATAAAAAGGTTGGACTAAATATATAAAAATGTGGCTGCTGAAATTATTACTCAAGTCAGAATGACTTTATGGTACTTAATTTACAAAAGAGAAAGAGTGAAAGTAAGGAAATGAGAGAGAGAGAGAGAGAGAGAGAGAGAGAGAGAGAGAGAGAGAGAGAGAGAGAGTAGATAATTCAGCCAGGTCTGAACCAGGCAGGGTTTCAGAGGTCCCAGTAAAGGGGGCCAGAGGTAAATTAAACAAGAGTTTTAGCCATGAGGCCTCCTGCAAGATGAGGGGCCTCTCCAGAGGCTAGTACCTTCAGAAAAGCCAAGAAAGGAAGTCAGCCTTTTTCACTCACCTATGTGGTAGTTTTAAGGGAAAATTGAAGAGCAGTCTGAGGTCCTAAGTCAGAATTCCTTCAAGGTCAAGTTCAAAGGTGAAAGAGCTGGTCACAGGGAGTTTTTCCCATTTTTAAAGATTATTCCTTTCATCACTTCCTATGCCTTCCTTCCACTTTATGTGGGCCAATTGCAGCTATAGCTTTGCTTAGGACTGCAGAGGGGACAATTGGCCAATTCTGATTCATCACCCACTATTTCACACGTGGGTCACAGACCTCCACCACTTAAAAATAAAATGGGGGTTGTAACATGGAGATGGCAGATTGGAATTCCTGCAAGATACAGGGTTAAGCCTCAACCCAAAATTCCAAGCCCCCCATTCCCCAGGGAACTCTGGGTGAAGGGCAGTTTGGGGCAGTTAGGGGCTGTTGGTTCTTGGGGTTGAAAGGGAGCAGGTCACTCTGCTTGCTGATCCCAGTTCGTGATTGCTTTGGAGGCCTTGTGGCAAAAGCCATTTGGTTCTTCTCTGCAGCTAGCCTGTTTAGCTGAACTAGACCTTTCCAGCAATGGCATAATTGTTATTTAGTTATTTAGATAGTAGAAGAAATTAATTATAGACATTGAGGGCAAGCTAGATATAAAGGCTACCTCTCCCTTCTTGGGGGAGGGGCTATTTCAACCTAACAGTTTAGGGCTCCCCTGACTCTATTCTATCCTTGACAAAACCTTCCTCCCTTTCCCTTCCTCTCTTATCAGTAAACCTTCATCTTTTGGAAGTTGTGCCTGGCTATTATTTTGGGGAATACTCACATCCACTTTCAGCTAAGTTTTCGTCAGCTGCGTGACCCATACAAGTCAGATCCTCCTTCTGTCCCTGATAATTACATGACATCAAGCTTCTCCTATTTTCCCCTAGTCAAACCTGTGGGGAAATAAGTTGAGAAAGTTACATCTTAAAGAGATTAGCTTAGCCTAGCCTTGCCAGAAGATAACAGACAAACCACCATTTCCAACTGATTTCTAACTGCTTGGTGGGAGGGGTGAGAGTATAAGGAATACTCAGCCAGCTTGTGCCCCTCCCTTCTCACTCAAACCTTTCTGTGGAGGAGGAGTGAGTCCAGCAAGTTACTGAACACTGGCATATCTTCAGCTCCCCATATATCTCTGTTAAAATCAATATAACGGTTTTGGCCAGCCAGCCTAGGATTTTTATTTCAGAATCTGAGTGGGAAGTGATTAGTATGTCCAGCTTCATTAACAGAGCCGTTGTTACACTGGGGTGCTCTGGGGTGCTACTATATGGGATATGGCAGGCTTATGCTACCTTTTGGCTGATAACTATCCTCCAATTTTTCAAATGAATGATTGAAGTCTACGATACTTACATGTGGTTGACTATATGAGTGGGTGAAGCTCTGGCATATGTGCCATTGGGGATGATATTGAGGAAAATTCTAGCATTTACCTTTGGAAAAACAGAAATAACAAACCCAGTTTTGGAAGAGTTAGTGGAGCAAATGAAGACCCTCATAGAGATAAATAAGCAAATCAGAGAAGGAAAGGATCTAGATGCAAAGACAATCATGCAGCTAGAAATTATTGAAGATACACTTACACCAAAGAAGGGGAGTGACAATACTAAGCAAGAGGCCACAGATAAGAACACTGAAGACCAACAGGCTGCAGGGGTGAAGCAGCTCCTGTAACTATCCTCCCTATAACTGATAGAACAGTGGTGTAACCTGACTCGGGCATTATTCACATAGAGGGCTACAAACCTTTCTCAGGGGGTGATTTGGAAATATTTTTTTTAAACCCTTACCTTCCGTCTTGGAGTTAATACTATGTATTGGCTCCAAGGCAGAAGAGTGGTAAGGGTAGGCAATGGGGGTCAAGTGACTTGCCCAGGGTCACACAGCTGGGAAGCGTAGTGTCTGAGGTCAGATTTGAACCCAGGTCCTCCTGTATCTAGACCTGGGTCTCAATCCACTGAGCTACCCAGCTGCCCTGTGATTTGGGAATCTTAAAAAGGAGGTTCCCTCAGTTCTACACGAATCCCCATACATTGATAAAAGAATATAAAAGGGCCATGAGATTATACAACCCCACATTTGAAGATGTAGAACTGCTTTTATCAGAGTTATACACCCCTATTAAGAAGGCTAAGTTTATAGCCAAGACTAAGAGCAATCCCAACCTAGCCTTGTGGCCTGAACAACACCAAGACCTAGAACTCTCTTCCCATGCAAACATGGCTTATCTCAAAAGGTGTAGAGAGGATTTAGCTGAAGCTCCATGCAAGGCATTCAAATGCATGGAGGTCCTTCCCGAAATTAAGGCAAGGGGAAGAAGAACACCCAAGCTTATACTTGGACAAGCTCTTAGAGGCAGGCGAAACTATTCTGGGATTCAGGGACATGACAGCTGAAGACAAAATCCTGCATGTCAGGCAGCAGTTCGTAAAAGGCGGTGTAAACCACATCCAGTCCTATTTCAAATTGCATTGCCCACAATGGGAGACCATGCTCATTAAGGAACTGAGAAAACACTTCTGGTGATTAAATCTAAAAATGGGCAGGGGAGAGTTAATCCCATCTTCACAAGTCTCAACTTCAATGCATGATTTCAAATGTAACCACCTTTTCACTGTACTCTATTGAATACTAGCTGTATAAGTAACACTATTACATTTCTTTTAAACATTTTTCCTTTCCTACTTATTCCATTTTAGCCACTGAGAGCTTCCTACATACATATGAAATGTGATTCCAGGCAACACTTTCTACCTTGATACATTTTTGCTTATTGCCATCCCCTCCCACCTCAAACAACATAGGAAGAGAATTAGAATATTCCATGATCTCCATTTCCACTTTTAGACTCTCCCATTACAGAAATGACTCACTTTTTCATCAATGAATTTAATTCTATCAATATTTATTGCTAATCTTTTCTATCTGACTCTTCATTTCTCCATTCAGAGTTTTCATGGCAAAGATACTGAAGTAATTTGATATTTTCTTCTTCAGTTCATCATGTAGATAAAGAAACTGAGATAAACAGATGTAAATGAATTTGTCACAGAGTTAGTAAATATCTCAGGCCAAATTTGAATCCAGCTCTTCATAACTCTTGGCCCAGATCTCTATTCACTGGAGCCCAGTCATATGTATCAGTCAATCAATATTATGTTCTTTTTAACCAATTCTTTTAACATTCTTCTTAGAAATTCCTTGATGTGTGAATTGACTAGATTATAGTCTTTCTAGCATCCAAAATGTCTAGTATCATACTATGGACTTTACGAATTTTTGTTTGGCATAGAGAAAATAATAAAGATTTATTTGAATAAGTCCTCCAATCAACTTATCCATCAAATTATTTCCATCCTTTTATCTCAGCAACTTGTAGTTATATTCAATTCCCTTGTCCTTCTTTCAGTAAATTCTTACCTTTTCTTACATTTTTTCTACTTTTCTAATTTTTTCTTACTGATTATCTACCATTAATTTTGAGTTCTCTTCCTCATTGAATCAATTACCTTAATCATTTTATTCTAGTCTCTGTTTAAATCAGCCTTTCATGTTTTATTTTTCTGAGTTTTCTTGCATTTTATACTATTTTTTAGCTGCTAAACTTGTTCATAAACCCAGTCTCCAGATCCATTTAATTATTTCATTCTCTTAAAATGTTCCAACTAATCTTTCAGCTTTTCTTTTGGGACAGAGCAATGAAGTTTTCTTTTGTACTTTCTTGTACTTTTTTACATTTTATACTGTGTCTTTCTAAATCCTTCTAATCCTCCTTCCACTTTTTAGGGTAATTTGTTTCATTAAATTTCCTTTATTTGGTTGTTTTTTTCCTTTACTTTTTCTTTTGTCTGAAATATTTGATACACAAATAATTTGTTTCAGCTTTATTTCCTTATAGGAACCCTTCACATTTATTTCTTATTAAATATCTATTTTTCCCTTGATGATTAGGCTGAGGTTTCAGAGTCTATCTCCTTCATTTGCATCTTTAAATTATTTACTCTGTGGAAGGCATTGTTACATTGCCTTTTGAGTTTTATGAGAGATACAGCATGGCATTGTGTAATTCTATTTCCCCTTCCTTTCTATATACATATACTTCTCCTATTTCCCTTCAAAATTCACGACTTGTCAATGAAGTTAGTGATTGTAAGACTAAGATCATGGGAGAGTTTTTAATAGATAAAATTTATGGATTATTTTGGATTTAGACATTTTTCTAGTAGTTCTGAACAATTTACTTTTAGTGCTGGACTTCTCAAATATTATTGTAAGGCATTTCACTCTAATTGCTTAATACTTTGCTAAAACTTTTGGAGCACATTTTGATTTATTTTGTGAACATTTTTGTATTTTATATTCTGTTGTACTTTTATTTTTGTATTGATTCTAAACAGCTTGTGTTTAAGATCAATTAGGTATTGCTCGTATTAAATTCATATTTTAACTTTATCGCTTTTTGATACTCTGTGATTACTCAAACTGTTCTTTTATACGTTTGGTGATATCTGACACAGTAGTTCTTTGTTTTCCCTTTTTGATAACTATTTTAACCTTATTGTCCACAAATCCTAATTTAATTATTCAATTCCCTTTATTTATTTTTTAAATTTTATTTATTTAGAATATTTTTCTATGGTTGCATGATTAATGATTTTTTTTACCTATCTTCCCTCCACCCTCCTGGAGCTGACAAGCAGTTCTACTGGGTTACACATGTATCATTGTTCAAAACCTATTTCTATATTATTCATATTTGCAATAGAGTGATCTTTTAACACCAAAATCCCAAACATATCCTCATTGATCCATGTGGTCTATCATATGTTTTTCTTCAGTGTTTCTACTCCTACAGTTCATTCTCTAGATGTGGATAGTGTTCTTTTTCAGAAGTCCCTCAGAATTGTACAGGATCATTGGATTGCTACTAGTAGAAAAATATATTACATTTAATTGTGCCACAGTGTATCAGTTTTTATGTACAATACTCTCCTCGCTCTGCTCCTTTCACTCTGCAACATTTTCTGGAGGTCTTCCAACTTCATATAGAAATTCCATCACCATCAGATACTTGCTCAGGCATGGTCACCACAAAGAGCACAGTTGTAAATATTTTTGTACAAGTATTTTTCCTTACTATCACTTTGAGGTAAAAACCCAGCAGTGGAATGGCTGGATCAAAAGGCAGGCATTCTTTTAAAATCCTTTGGACATAATTGCAAATTGCTTCCAGAATGGTTGGATTAATTCTTACCTCCACCAGCAATGCATTAATGTCCTAATTTTGCCACATTTCCTCCAACATTTATAATTTTCCTTTGCTGCCATTTTGGTCAATTTGCTACCTCACACATAGCATTTTTCTTATTAGGCAGGATTTAGATCACTTTTTAATGTGTCTATTTATAGTTTTGATTTCTTTATTAGAAACTACCTATTCATATCCCTTGATCCCAATTGGGGAATGGCATATGTTTTTGTAAATTTGACTTAGTTCCTTATATATTTGGGAAATTAAACTTTTGTTGGAGAATTATGTTAAAATTATTTTCCCAGTTTGTTGCTTTCCTTCTAATTTTGCTTGCACTGGTTCTGTTTGTACAACCTCTTTTTAATTTGATATAATCAAAATTGTTCATTTTATATTTTATAATGTTCTCTATCTCTTGCTTAGTCATAAATTCCTTCCTTTACCACAGATCTGACAGGTATACTATTCTATGTCAACTTATTTATTCATGGTTTCACTCTTTATGCTTGTCATTTGCCCATTTTGAATTCATCTTGGTACAGGATGTGAGATGTTGATCTAAACGTGATTTTTCCTATATTGTTTTCCAATTTGCCCAATAGTTTTTGTCAAAGAGTGAGTTGTTGTCCCCAAAGCTAGGATCTTTGGGTAAATCAAACACTATCTTGCTGAGGCCATTTATCCCTAGTCTGTTCAACTGATCCTCCCTTCTGTTTCTTAACCAGTACCATATTGTTTTGATGACCACTGCTTTAGAGTGCAGTTTAAGATTTGGTTCTGGTACACTTCCATCCTTCACATTTTTTTTCATTATTTCCCTTGATATTTCTGATCTTTTATACTTCCTCATGAATTTTGTTTTAATTTTTCCTAATTCAATAAAAAGTTTCTTGGAAATGTGATTGGTATGGCACGGAATACATAAATTAATTTGGGTAGGATTGTAATTTTTATTATATTAGCTCGTCCTACCTATGAACAATTATTTAGATCTAGTTTTAATTGTGTGGAAAGTGTTTTATAGTTGTGTTCATATAATTCCTGTGTTTGTCTTGGAAAATAGATTCCTAAATACCTTATATTATCTGGAGTGATTTTAAATGAAATTTCTCTTTCTAACTCTTGCTGCTGAGTTGTGTAGGAAATATAAAGAAATGCAGATGATTTATGTGTGTTTATCTTGTATCCTGCATCTTTGCTAAAATTGCTAATTAATTCTACTAGCTTTTTAGTTGATTCTCTAGGATACTTTAAATAGACCTGCAAAAAAAATCATCTGCAAAGAGTGATAACTTGGTCTCCTCATTGCCTACTTTAATCCCTTCAGTTTCTTTTTCTTCTCCAATTATTAAAACTAGGGTTTCTAGTACAATGTTAAATAATAATGGCAACAATGGGCATCCTCACTTCACTCCTGATTTTATTGGGAAGGCTTCTAACTTATCCCCATTGCAAATGATGCTCCCTGATGTTTTTATTTTATTTTACTTTTTTTTTTTTGCCTTTTCACCAACATTCTTTTTTTTAAACATTTATTAATATTCATTTTTAACCTGTTTACATACTTTATGCCCCTACTTTCCCCTTCACCCCCCACTCTCCCCCCACCCATATCCAACACACATTTCCACTGGTTGTAACATGTGTCCTTGTTCAGGGCCTATTTCCAAATTGTTGTTAGTTGCATTGGTGTGGTAGTTTCGAGACCACATCCCCAATTAGGTCCACCACAGTCCCTGCATTCAAGCAATTGTTTATCTTCTATGTTTCCTCTCCTGCAGATCTTCCTCTGAATGTGGGTAGCTTTCTTTACCATAAATCCCTCACAGCTGTCCTGGGTCATTGCATTGTTGCTGGTAGAGAAGTCCATTACATTCGATTTTACCACAGTATATCAGTCTCTGTGTACAATGTTCTTCTGGCTCTGCTCCTTTCACTCTGCATCAGTTCCTGGAGGTCTTTCCAGTTCACCTGGAACTCCTCCAGTTTATTATTCCTTTTAGCACAATAGTATTCCATCACCAGAATATACCACAGTTTGTTCAGCCATTCCCCAATTGAAGGACACACCCTCCCTTTCCAGTTCTTTGCCACTACAAAAAGCACAGCTATAAATATTTTCGTACAATTCTGTTTACCTATGATCTCTTTGGGGTTACAGATGCAACAATGGTATGGCTGGTTATAGCCCTTTGAGCATAGTTCCAAATTGCCAGCCAGAATGGTTGGATCAGTTCACAGCTCCACCACCAATGCATTAATGTCCCAATTTTGCCATATCCCCTCCAGCATTCATTGCTCTAACCTTCTTTCATTTTAGCCAATCTGCTAGGTGTGAGGTGATACCTCAGAGTTGTTTTGATTTGCATTTCTCTAATTATTAGAGATTTGGAACACTTTCTCATGTGCTTATTGATACTTTTGATTTCTTTCCCTGAGAATTGCCTATTCATGTCTCTTGCCCATTTTTCAACTGGGGAATGGCTTGATTTTTTGTACAATTGATTTAACTCCTTGTATATTTGAGTGATTAGACCCCTGTCCGAGTTTTTTGTTATAAAGATTTTTTCCCAATTTGTTGTTTCCCTTATGATTTTGACTACATTATTTTTGTTTGTACAAAAGCTTTTTAGCTTAATATATTCAAAACCATTTAATTTATATTTTGTAATTTTCTCTAACTCTTGCTTGGTTTTAAAATCTTTCCTTTCCCAGAGATCTGACAGGTATACTATTTTGTGTTCACTTAACTTATTTATAGTCTCCCTCTTTATATTCAGGTCATTCACACATTCTTAATTTATCTTGGTGTAGGGTGTAAGACGTTGATCTAAACCTAATCTCTCCCATATTGTTTTCCAAATTTCCCAGCAGTTTTTGTCAAATAGTGAATTCATGTCCCAAAAGTTGGGCTCTTTGGGTTTATCGTACACTGTCTTGCTGATGTCATTAACCCCAAGTCTATTCCACTGATCCTCCCTTCTATCTCTTAGCCAGTACCATATTGTTTTGATGACTGCTGCTTTATAGTATAGTTTAATGTCTGGTACTGCTAGGTCCCCTTCCTTCCCATTTTTTTCATTATTTCCCTTGATATTCTTGATCTTTGTTATTCCAAATGAACTCTGTTATAGTTTTTCCTAATTCAGTAAAAAAGATTTTTGGTAATTTGATAGGTATGGCACTAAATAGGTAAATTAATTTGGGTAGAATGTTCATTTTTATTATGTTAGCTCATCCTACCCATGAACAATTAATGGTTTTCCAATTGTTGAGATCCCGTTTTATTTGTTTGGAAAGTGTTTTGTAGTTGTTTTCGTATAATTGCTGTGTTTGTTTTGGTAGATAGATTCTTAAGTATTTTATATTGTCTAGGATGATTTTGAATGGTGTTTCTCTTTCTACCTCTTGCTGCTCTAATGTGTTGGAATTATATAGAAATGCTGATGATTTATGTGCATTTATTTTGTATCCTGCAACTTTGCTAAAGTTGTTCATTATTTCTACCAGCTTCTTAGTTGGTTCTCTAGGATTTTTTAAGTATACCATCATATCATCTGCAAAGAGTGATAGCTTAGTCTCCTCATTGCCTATTTTGATACCTTCAGTTTCTTTTTCTTCTCTAATTGCTATTGATAGTGTTTCTAGTACTATGTTGAATAATAGAGGTGATAATGGGCATCCTTGTTTCACTCCTGGTCTTATTGGGAAGGTTTCTAATTTATCCCAATTGCATATAATGCTTGTTGATGGTTTTAGGTATGTACTGTTTATTATTTTTAGGAAGGGTCCTTCTATTCCTATACTTTTCAATGTTTTCAATAGGAATGGATGCTGTATTTTGTCAAAGGCTTTTTAAGCATCTATTGAGATAATCAAGTGATTTTTGTTTGTACTGTTGATATGATTAATTATATGGATGGCTTTCCTAATGTTGAACCATCCTTGCATTCCTGGTATAAATCCCACCTGATCATGGTGGATGATCTTCTTAATTACTTGCTGGAGTCTCTTTGCTAATATTATATTTAAGATTTTTGCATCTATGTTCATTAGGGAGATTGGTCTATAGTTTTCTTTTTCTGTTTTTGGTCTACCTGGCTTTGGGATCAGTACCATATTTGTGTCATAAAAGGAATTTGGTAGGACTCCTTCTTTACTTATCATATCAAATAATTTGTATACTATTGGGATTAGTTGCTCTTTGAATATTTGATAGAATTCACTTGTGACTCCATCAGGTCCTGGTGATTTTTTCTTAGGGAGTTCTTTGATGGCTTTTTCAATTTCTTTTTCTGATATGGGATTATTTAGGTATTCTATTTCTTCTACTGTTAATCTTGGTAATTTATATTTTTGTAGATATTCATCCATTTCTCCTAAATTGTTATATATGTTGCCATATAATTGAGTGAAATAGTTTTTAATGATTGCCTTAATTTCCCCTTCATTAGAGGTGAGGTCTCCCTTTTCATCTTTAATACTGTCAATTTGGTTTTCTTCTTTCCTTTTTCTTATTATATTGATCAGTACTTTGTTTATTTTATCTTTTTTTTTCAAAATACCAGCTTCTAGTCTTATTTATTAATTCAATAGTTCTTTTACTTTCAATTTTATTAGTTTCTCCCTTGATTTTTTGAATTTCTAATTATAAGTTTTCTTTCTTTTCCTTCTCTTTCTAATTTACCTTTTCATGTTTCTCTTGATTTTTGTGGTTGGGTATCAAACATTCCATTTAGTCCTGGTCTCTTTTGTGCAAAAACTTGGAAATCTTCAATTTTGTTGAATGCCTATACTTTCCCTTGGAAGTATATAGTTAGTTTCGATGAGTAGTTGATCCGTGGCTGAAGGCCCAGCTCTCTTGCCTTTCTGAATATCATATTCCAAGCCTTGTAGTCTTTTAGCGTGGAGGCTGCCAGATCCTGTGTGATCCCGATTGGTGCTCCTTGATATTTGAAATGTCTCTTTCTGGCTTCTTGTAAGATTTTTTATTTTACTTGAAAGCTCTTGAATTTGGCTATTATATTTCTGGGTGTTGACTTTTCTGTGTCCAGTGTAGAGGGTGATCTATGGATCCTTTCAATGTCTATATTGCCCTCTTGTTGTAGAACTTCAGGGCAATTTTGCTGAATAATTTCTTTAAGTATGGAGTCCGAGTTTCTATTAATTTCTGCCTTTTCAGGAAGACCAATATTTCTCAAATTGTCTCTTCTTGGTCTGTCACTTTCTCCTTGAGATATTTCATGTTTCCTTCTATTTTATCAGTCTTTTGACTTTGTTTTATTTGTTCTTGTTGTCTTGAGAGATCATTGGCTTCTAATTGTTCAATTCTAGCCTTTAGGGACTGGTTTTCAGTTATAATCTTTTGGTTTTCCTTTTCAATCTGGTCATTTCTGGTGTTAAATTTGCTTATCAGTTCATTTGATTTCTTAGCTTCACTTTCCAATTGTAAAATTCTGCCTTTTAAACTGTTATTTTCTTGCCAGATCTCTTCCATCTTCTTCAACTTCTCATTTTTGAACTCTTCAATAGCTTGTGACCAGCTTTCATTTTTTGGGAAGGTTTGGATATGATTACTTGTTTGTCCTCCTCTGTTGTCTGGATTTTCTCTGTGTAAAAGTTGTCGAGAGTTCCAGAGTTTTTCTTGATAATCTTTTTCTTCTTCTGGGGTTCTTGGCTTGCCATTGTTTGCCCCACCCCTTTTCAGCTTTGTCTTCACACTCATGGTCTGCCTGCACTTTCTAAGCTCCCGGAGGCTCAGGTCTCCTTGTCCTTAGGGTCAGGTCTCCTGGTAGTCCCTGGTCTGACCCTCTGCTCCGGGTCCTCACTTGAGGTCCAAGCCTGCACTGGAGATCTTTATTCTCGCCTAGGGCACTGCCTTCACCCACACAGATGCTAGGGAAGTCCGTGTGCTGAAGATCTTTATTTGCACCTGGGGAGATGCCTTCACCCATGCAGATGCTTGGGGAAAGTCCCTGCATTAGAGATCTTTGTCCAAGCCCATGCAGATGCTTGGGAAAGTCCATGTGCACCCCCAGCCACTTGGGGTCCTTTGTCTTGCAGCACACATTTACAAGCCCTGGGGCTGCTAGTGATTTACTGGTTACCCCAGTCCTGTTTTTACTCTTCTGCGTTGGTCTTTGTGCTGTGCGAGGTATTTGGTGTGTGGGGGGTTTAGGGGCTTCTTCCTCTCGCATTTTAGTGAGAGCTGTTTCACCCCTTTATAGTGTGGAGATGCCCCGATTCTGCGTACCTTCAATGCTGTGCCCTGTTGTGGGGTTGCTTTGTTCGTCTGGGTTCGTTTTTATATCCCCTTGAGGAGTCCTGTATTCTTTGGTTAGGAGAGATCGAACAGCTGCTCCTTACTCTGTCTCCATCTTAACCAGAAGTCCCTTGATGTCCCAGAGGCTAATTTCTAAATTTTTGGCTTCAAATCCACTGACCTGCTACATGCTCCACTGTTATGCTGGGTTTTAGGGTGTAGAAGGTGGCATGGGAGACTGCCATGCAGGTGAACCCCTCATTTTCAACTCTCTTAGCCAGGAGCATGAAAACCCACAGGGTCAGCTGAAAAAATGAGCTTGGAATTTAGGAGGGGTTTGGGGTAGGCGGCATGTAAGTGGCCCTCTCCTACTTGCTTAAATGCTGGTCTAAAAGCCTCCTCAGCTGCAAGCTGGAACTTCAAGTGGCTACCCCACTCTTGAGACCTAAGTAGGGGTGGAGAGGGGTTTAGCCATGACCAGAGTTTGGGGAGGGGCAGTGCCAACTCAGGTGTTAGCAGTATAGGGGAAATTTATATTTTATATTCTGCATTTGGGACTTGGGGAATCAGCCATAGGAGGCAGCAGCAAGGGAGTAGTGAGGGCACAGTGGTGGTGGGGAGAGGTATAGGAAGGACAGGCTCTGATAGCCACTGAGAATAACATCTATTTTGTCCAGAAGTGGGCAGGTGGAGAGGTCATAGGCCTCCATTGCCAGGAAAAGTCTCTATTCTTTACTCAAAAGCTTTCTTATAAAAAAGAGAGAGAGAATTCTTTTCACCACTTTGCTGGTTGCCAGAAATGAAAGATTTAAATTGATTTCCAATAACTCCAAGGATTATATTTTATAAGGCTTATTAATAATGACTTGAAGTAGAAAGAAAATAAACTTAAAGAAATACAAGTTTAAACCTAATTATTTAATAAAATATAAAACCATATGTGTAGATTTTCCTGCCTGGCATAAGCCAGCTTTCGCAGCCACAATAAGGGGAAAAAAGACCCATGGGACATGGTGACATCAAAATATATCCTACATATATAAGCACTTAAAGTGAGAAGGAAAATGGCTGCTGGGAAAGGGAGTTCTGGAAAGACAATTTTAATTATACACTATAAAATGAATATGTTAATAATTTATTATAAATGTTTTTTTTAATTTTTCTGAATTCTCTCCATTCCTCCTCCCCATTCTCCAAATATTGAGAAGACAGGAAATGTGATATCAACTATACGTTTGAAATGAAAAGCAATTTCATATTAATTATGTTGTGAAAAATAAAAATGGCTGCTGGGAAAGGGAGTCCTGGAAAGACAATTTTAATTATACACTATAAAATGCAGATGTTAATAATTTATTATAAATGTTTTTTTAATTTTTCTGAATTCTCTCCATTCCTCCTCCCCATTCTCCAAATATTGAGAAGACAGGAAATGTGATATCAACTATACATTTGAAATGAAAAGCAATTTCATATTAATTTTGTTGTGAAAAAAATAAATTGAAAAATTCTGCTTTGATTTGCCTTTAGACTTTATCAGGTCTCTTTTTAAAGATGTATGGTATTTTTCTGCAAGGGTACTTGGTGAAATTTTTTTGGATTATTGTCTTTATCAGAGTAACTTCATTTCACAGATGTTTCTCATAACATTGCTGTTATTATGTGCAGTTTTCTCCTGGTTCTGCTCACTTGATTTTGCATTAAATGATATATTTTCTGAAGTTTCTCTGAAATAATTTCTATTGTAATTTAATAAAGCATAGTAATATTTAATCATAACCATATATTCTAACCATTACAGTTATATTTAATCCATTCCCCAGTTACTGGACATTCTTCCAACTTCCAAGTCCTTTCTACCAGAAAAAAAAAGAGCTGTTATAATTATTTTTGTATATATAGATTCTTTTCCTATTTTCTCTGAGCTCTTTGTTTTACATACCAAGCTTTATTATTTCTGGGTCAAAAGGTATGTAGACTTTTCATACCCTTTATTATGAATAGCTCCAATTTTTCTCTGGAATGGCTAACCTCCATCAACAGTACATTAGTGTCAAATTTTTTCCTCATTCCCACTACCATTTCTTTTATATCATGTTACCCATCCTGATAAATGTAAATTTATACATTGGAATTGTTTTAATTTTCATTTCCATGATTAATTGTGATTTAAGTATTTTTTCACATGATTATGAACAGCTGTGATTTCCTATTCAGAAAACTGCTTGTTCATAGCCTTTGACTAAGAATGCAATTTCCAGTATTTTAATAAATTTCAATTAGTCTCTTTTATTTTTGAAAACTAAAGCCTGAATCAGAAAAAAACAACAGCACTATAATCCTGCCCCTCCAATTTCCTTCTTTCCTTCTGAACTTGGCATCTTTGGATTTGGGGGGGATTATTTCATGAAATTAAAACATTGTGTTTTATCTCACTTGATTTTCTGAATCTCTGATATGAGGATATATTCTTCCCTTTTAGTAGATCCATCAAGTAAATTTTTCCATGTTCCCTTAATTTGCTTACATCAAATTAATATCTAAATTGTATGCCAATTTCCCCCTCATTTTTATAGGGCATGAGATATTGCCAAAGATCTTTCCAGTTTGCCCAGAATTTTTTTCATATAATAAGAATTATTGCTAAAAAAACTTGGCTGTTTGAGTTTAAGAAATATGATTTTATTATAGTTACTTACTTCTACATACATACTGCATTCTATTGATTCATCACTCTGTTTCCTTCAATACTGCAGGAATGCAAGTAAAAATCAATTATTTATGTACTCTCTGACCTGGAACATTTCGGGTTTTTTTTTGAGGTGTTGAGGGGAAGCCTGTTCCCCTATATTGATTCTATATGGAGAGTGAGAGTTAGTGAGAAATGCAGGATAACTTCTATGTTTTGAGGATGAGAGAAAGAGAAGATAATATTGTCTTATAGAGTAATTGGGAAGGCTTAGAAAGGTGAAAGTTTTATTGGGAAAATGAAAGCATTTCATTTTTGCATAATTTCAAAATAAAATGTGTTGGCAAAAGAGTTTCAATTGTCTGGAAGACAATTGAAGATGTGAGACAGGAGGTCAGCAGAAATACAAGATTAGGATGAAGAGATCTGAAAATCATTACCAAAGAGAAGGTAATTAAATCCTTGGGGACTTAGGAGGTGTCCAAGTAATTTAGAGAAGAAGAGAACAGTGCCCAGGACAGAACACTGAAGGAATCTACATTTAGAGAATATGACTTGGAGCCAAATCCTTTAAAGGAAAGAGAGAATGATCAGGCATAGAGGTAATAGGAAAGCTAGGACATCATGGTATCCTGAAAACCTAGAGAGTACCCAATTAGAGAGAGTGAATAAGAGTGTCAAAAGCTTGAGGGAGGCAAAGGAGAAGGATGATTGAGAGAAGTTCAGTGGATTTGCAAAACAAAAGATCATTCTGAATTTTGAAGAAAGCAATTTTGGTGGAATGATAATATTGGAAGTCATGTTGTAAAGGGTTAAGAAGAGAATGAGAGGAGAAAGGGAAGAAGTACCTAGGTTTTATCCCAAGTCTTAATAATACCTACTCTTGATTACTGTCTAATTTGTGGCTCTGTTTGTATTGCTACTTGAGATAATAGGCTTCAATATTTGTTCTTTTCAAGGATTCTCTCCTGTGAAATCCTAGGTGTTGCACTTCTCAGTATTCTTTGTAGTTTTTCTTTATGGTATATAACTTTGAGGACAGATATAGACAATGTTCTTTGCTCCCTATTCTTTTCTGTTGAAAGTGGCTTTAATTAGATTTCCGAGATACTTTGCAAATAAATTCTTATTGCATTTTTCATCTGAGGTTATTTACTGGCAACATATTTAGGGCCACCTCAGTCTAGGTTTGGCCTCAATTCTCCATGGATCTGTATTTTATAAATTTTCTTTATTAGTTCATTTTATGAAAATCCATTAATACCATGAATCCTCAAGATGATTATTTTATAAATCAATTTTATCTTTCCTTAATAATAAGAACAATTCCTGGAAAGCAGTTAGGTGGTGCAGGGGATAGTATGTTCTGCCTGGTGTAAGGAAGACTTCTCTTCTTCATTTCATATGTGACCTCAGAAACTTCTTAGTTTTTTGACCCTGGGTAAATCACTTCATTATGTTTATTTCTGTTTCCTATTTTGAAAAATAAACTGGAGAAGGAAATGTTAAACCACTACAGTATCTTTGTCCAGAAAAAATCTCCAAATGGGGTCCTAACTGGGAAAAAAAAAGCATTGAACAAAACAAGGAAGTTGAGAATGCTGATTCTTTCTGATGAAGAGTGAATTCTTGGTTGACATCTTGGTTCAGGAGATTAAATTACCAGGACTGCAAAGGGAACTACATCGAGCTAAAGCGGATCAGGGAACATTTGTGTAGGCATAAACTGAAATGATACTTTGAAAATAAGGCTTTGACTGAACAAGTGTAATGGAGTTAATAGGTTATAGGATTAGGATCACACAACACTGAGGAAGTGCCACAATTTCAGCCTTGAAGAATGCTTGTTCCTTAGAGGTGCAATCGAATACTTTGGAATTTTTCATGATCAAACAAATAGGGGAAAGAGTTACTATTGAGAAAGTAAATACCTCTTCACAATCAGTTAATCCTGTTCTTTACTTTCAGGAATATTTCACATGAATAGCTTTGATTTTCTTCAATGTTCCTTCCAGATGAAATATTCCAAGTCTCTATGCCTATATAAATATTTTCTTTGAGTTTATACTTCAGGGTGACTGAGGCCTTGTAGTTCTTCAACCTTTCAAAGAATACAAGTCTTGGGAATTTGGTTGTCAATGCTCATCAGAAGAAAAGGGCTGAATGTTGGATAAGCCAGAGAGAGAAAGGATGAGGTGGCTATCATCCAATTGTTTTGGTATTTAAAATAGAACATATATAACATAAAAACAGGACTGAATATGTTAAACAAAACAAAGGCACTCACTAGAAGCAGGATCATTTGAGTGGCTCTTGTCTCAGGCAATATTTTTATGGATCGATTATTATTATGAATATGATTGACATGCTTCTTGTGTTTATATAGTATTACAACCATGTAGACACTAGAACAAGTCATGAGACACAGAAAGAAAGAATCATGGACACATGAAAAGATTTTGATTTTTACGTGATTCTCATTATTCATATCTCGGATCCTATATCCAGTGTTGCATCCATATTTACTGTCTGTACTATTTGGGGGGCTAATTTCGAATAAAAACACAATCACATTTAAAAGCAGATTGAATACCCAACAAAGAAGAATGCACTGAGTGATGCATTTTGGTGCTATGATTTTGAGCTGTGCCCATCTGGAGTTGTTGGGACTAATGGTGATGGCCTGGAAAGCACTCAAGAGGCAAGTGCTACCTAGGGAAAGACCTCGGCTTATTGTCTGCACATATGTTATGATTCTAATTCCCAGATTTTCTAGTAAACATTTCACTCTCCAAATCCTTGTTCCATTGGTTATTCCCCCAAAGAGAAGTAGCATGACATTGGAAAAGGCCAAATGACTGATAATTTGGTTTTTAGGTTTTATCCTATGAGCAATGAAGAAATTATGTATATTTAGGAATAGGATGATAGAGTTCCCTAGCAATCCGACTCCTGTTACTTGCAGGTATACTATTCCCAGAATTTCATTATAAGTCATCATTCCTTAGCTGTCTGGTGAAAATGATTTGAAGTCAAATTCAAGGTGATCTATGGAGATCTAAGGAGAAACACACGACATTAACTTTTTATTTACTAAAATATTCTCATTGAAATTCAATTACCTTCTGATCTTCTATATGAGGCCAAAAATCTTCTGCAACAGAAAGTAGTGCTTTACTGCTCAATTCTAAAATTATCTCCTTTGATGCATTGATTTTGCATTATTTCTTCTTTCCCTATCCTTGAAGACCCATGGATATACAGGTGGCTAAACAGAGAGTGTGATGAACCTGGAGTCAGTAGTACTTGAGTTAAAATCCAATTCTCATTCATTTAGAATAATTCAATTATTCTGAAGTCACTTAAACCCATTTACATCATTTTTCTTATCTATAAAATGAGATGGACATGGAAATAGCAAACCACTCCAAAGTCTTTGACCAGAATACTCATAGATAAAATAATAAAAATAAGTCCTCTACAATTGTTTTTCCTCACAATGACCTTCATTCTGCTCCTTTTCCATTTGTTTTTCTTGTTTTCATTCTTGTAGCAGCTAAAATCCTTTTATCCCCTCATCTTTCCTACCTATACATTGGATCAACCAACAACTCTTTATCTTCTAGTTTTGTGTCCCTTGTTCATTTGTCCCTCATTTATTGTTAGACATCTACATACATAATGAATCCTCATATGTCCCTGAACAATTATTTAGGAAATCATGATTTTTTTCCTGAATAAATCTATTGCAAAATTGTGTCACATAACCTCACTTCAAATTCACATTGCAACAGAGTCAATATTCTACTCCTTACTAGTTCAACTGGAATCTCACTCTTTCAAGCTAATTGAAGAATCTTGACATTTCTTCTCATGTTTCCTATAGCACCACATTCATCCACCTTGTCAGGTGAGAACCTTGTTTCCCCACTCATTGATGGAATATTTGTAGTCTCTCATGGGAAGTTTCCACTTCTACTCTTCTGCTCATGTCATATCATTTTTATTTCTTCCCACTTTTTTTTATTTTTCAATTAAGATAAAGAAATGAAAGAATAAAAAATTCTCGACCTTCCATTACCAGTCTTAGCCATGATATTTAGCTTCTTCCTCTCTCTCTGCCTTTCTTTATGTCCTTTCTATTTATCTACAACTCATTGCTTTCTATCATCACTTTTGTGTCTTTCCATTACATAATATATCCTAACTATAACTGCAACACTATACTCATTAACTACAAAAATATCTTTTTAAAAATGTATGGATTTTGTTCATGTGTTGTGTTTTTCATCATTCAAATTCTCCAATTTTTCTCCCACTCCTAGAGAGCCATCCTACCTTGCAAATGCAAAAAAAATCAACAAAACTAAATTATGAATCAAAAAGTTCAAAATGTATTAGAAAACACTCATAAACTTTATACTTCTGCAGAAGGTTGGAAGTCTTTTGTTATACTTCTTAAGAGAGATGCTTATTTTTGTCATATTTTTCAGGTATCCTAATTTTTAAAATTATATTTCTCATTACTTCCCAATTAAATGTGATAACAAATTTCCACCTAAGTTATCTGAAGGTATATGGTCCAAATTGTCTCTGTTCTTTCCCCCTCTCCTGGTGCTGGCAAGCAATTCAATCTCAGTTATACATTTTTTATCACACAAAACATACTTCCATGTTGTTAATTTTGTTAAATAAATAGTCTTAAACAACCCAAACCCTCCAAAACATATATCTAAATAAGTAATTGAAAAATCATTTGCTTTCATCTGCATTCCTACTCAAACTGTTCTGTCTCTGGAGGTGAATAGCATTCTTTGTCAAAACTTCTTCAGAATTGTCCTAGATCATTGTATTGCTGATAGTAAGTATCACATTTGACCATTTCACATTGTTGACATTACTTTGTACAATGCATACCTGGTTCTGCTTATTTCACTTTGCATCAGTACATGTAGGTTTTTCCAGCTCTTTCTGTAATCTTCCTGTTCATTATTCCTTAAAGCATGAGTATTCCATTACCAAAATGTACCACAATTGATCAGTCATTCCCTAATTGATGGATATCACTTTAGTTTTCAATTTTTAGATACCATAAAAAGAGCAGCTTTAAGTATTTTTGTATAAGCAGATCCTTTCTAATTTTTAAAAATCTCTTTGGGATATATATGTGTATACATATATGCATATATATGTATTTATTAATTCTCTTTTATTTCTTATAACAAAACTTTGTTATTATTGTATACATTGTTTTTTAAATTCTGCTACTTTGTTATAGTTCAGATTATGTAATCATAATGATTTTTTTCTACAGTCATCTTATTAGTAATTTTCATAGCAAACTAATATTTCATTATATTTATGTTCTACACACTTCAGCAATTTTACAATTAAATTTTGATTTAAAATTCTTTACTATCACATTAAGGGCATCTTAATGGATCTTTGGGCAAATTGGAACTTCATTTTGTTTTAAGGTATAAATTCACTTTCTATTTTCTCACACTTGTTTTTATTAAAACCCTTACCTTCTCTCTTAAATTCAATATTGCATATGATATACTTGTTCTAAGGCAGAAGAGAGGCAAGGGTTAGTTAACAAGGGTTAAATGACTTGCCCAGGGTCACACAGGTAGGAAGAATTTGAGGCCATATTTGAACCCAGGCCCTGCCGGATATACCTAGGCACGACTCTCAATTCAGTGAGATCTCTGGCTGCACCATTTTGCTATCCTTTTAAACTTTCTGACACTCATCCTCTGACCTCATTATTCCACTGAAGTTATTCTCTCTGAATTGCCATTGATCCCTTATGTGCTATATATAATTACTTTTTCCCAAAACTCCCTTTCTGTACTTCTGTGAAGTCATTGATATTACTGATTGCTTTCTTCTCCCAGATACTCTGTTTTTTTCTATGAGAATGTATTTACATCCTATGCCAATCTATCCTACTTCTCCTATATTGTTTCTATTCCTCTCTCATTACATTTTCATGGCTCCTTGTCATGAACATGAAGTTAACATGTCTTTCATAGACAGAAGATATGAAATCTCCATATTATGCTTTTTCTTTTTCTTTTTATTAATCCCCAGAATTTAATTATCATCTATAAAATTGCATTCATGTTACTCTGATGAACATATACATATATTTATGATAATAATCATATGTACATAGGAATACATATATAGTTTCAAATATATATTTTGCACATATATTAATATGGTGATTATAAGCACTTATATATATATATATTTATATACATATCACTTTCAATTTATGTGTCTTACATTTAAAGAACACACTAGTAATTTTCTCTGATTAATGAATCTAAGACTTTACACTCTTATTACCTTCATGGCAAATAGACATGTTTCATATCCAACACCCTATAATTCATTGAATTCCAATTGGGTTATCAATTCAAAGATATAAAGAGATAATTTTTAAGTTGGAAAAATTGGAATAATATCCTGGTGGTGTAGGTGATATGACTTTGATTTTCTTTTCCATGTAATAAATAGTTGGTATTGTTAGAAACAAGAAACTTGATCATCTATATTAACCAGTATGAATAACAGCAAAAACAATAATGTAATTGTAGAACCTAGTACCTTTCTTACTTGCCTCTCCATGAGAGATTTTGAGGCAGAAAGATCACCCAGAATTTAGAGATCTTGACTTGAAGACATGAACATTTGATGACATATGACACTGGACAAATTATTAAACACCTCTCTGCCTCAGTTTCTTCCTTTGTAAAGTGGGAATAATAATTATCTCTATTTTCCAAGGATGCTGTGAGGATAGCATTAATAGTAATTATTAGAAATAAGAGATTTGATCATCTATATCCATCAATAAATATAACAAGGAAATCATAATATTATTGTACAACCTGATGTCTCTCTCATTGGCTTCCCTGTGATAAATTTAGGGGGAAGAAATATGACACAGGGTATAGAGGTCTTGACTTGAAGTCTTGAACATCTGATGATGTGTGACCCTGGACAAATTACTTACCATCTATATGTCTCAGTTATACTTTCTGTTCAGTGGGAATAATAATATCTACTTTTCACAGAAGCTATAATTTAAAAAATATATTTAAAGTATTTTGCAAACCTCAAAGTACTATATAAATGTTTTATTACTATTATCACTTCTATTACTATTTCTAATTCTGTGACTACTTCATATCAAAATGATTAACTTTGTAAGTCTTCATATACTCAAAATAAAAATTTCAAAACCTTTTCCAATAGATTCAGTTTTTCTCTATTTCTGTAGAGGATATCTTTGTGCAAAGCAGACCATTTAGTTAAACATTATGGTCAAATTATTTTCAAGAGAATCACCCATGAACTTAGGACATACTCTTCCTTCAGAATACATACAATAAGGGGTGAATGTAGGAATGTATGGGGCTAAAATGAAGATTCTACATATGGGACATTCATGTGGGAATTCAACTCTCTATATGTTTTTCAGTGACATGATCACTCTGTTAGTAGGGCATTTCTGGTGAGCCCATGGTTCTGCTGAGATGAAGCCACATGACAACTGCTTTGCAAATAGTCTTTGATAGCACTCTCCTCTCTCCATATGTGGTCTTAGTTTTTTCTTTGGTACAGAACTGACTGTGCGATACTCTTACTCATGAAAATATATTTGATTTCTTGTCTTCTTTTTCTTCATCATAATGTCTCTTTAAACCACCTTTAACTCTTTCCTTTTTTTCCAATCTTGGACAAAGGAGAGTTTCCTTTTTGAGCAAGGTCTGTCCTAAACCTATGTTTGATCTGATTTCCACATGTCTTCTTTGCAAGCTATTTTTCTTTATCTCTTCTCCCCTTTTCATCTGGATTGATAGGAAAAACAATGATCTACTTCAATAGCACCTACCTGAGTTTCTTTTCTTTTTCTCATCCTTTTAAATGTGATTTTGGACCTTGTTATTCAATTAATACATTTTTTCCTACAACAACTTCAGGTTCTACAGCATGTTACCCCTGAATGAATTAGATGGAAAATAGGGATTACTGCATCACTCTATGCATTAGCCAGGGACAGAACCACAGAATTTTTCCCACCTCAGAGTAGAGATTAAGACACTACATCAAGAGTGGAAATGAACATTTGAGCCTAACTGGTTCAAACTGTTATTTAAAAAAACTTTTTGTAGTAATGAAACTGAAGATTAAAGGAAGAATGACATTTATTCAATGAGACATGGACAATAAGTTACAGAGCCAGAATCTGAGTGCAATTTCTCTACTTCTAAAGTAATTTTTTTTCTGGAATGACATTATGCTGCATGGAGAGACATTCTCTCTCTCTCTCTCTCTCTCTCTCTCTCTCTCTCTCTCTCTCTCTATTCATGAATTCTTTTATTCAATCATTTATTTATTTAAAATTTATTTTTAAAAACCCTTACCTTCCATCTGAGAATCAATACTGTGTATTGGTTCCAAGGAAGAAGAGTTGTAAGGGCTGGGCAATGGGGGTTAAGTGACTTGCCCAGGGTCACACAGCTAGGAAGTGTCTGAAGTCAGATATGAACCCAAGACTTCACATCTCTAGGCCTGGTCTCAATCCATTGAGCCACCCAGCTGCCCCCAACATTGTTTCTTATAAGAGGGAAAAGTTCCTGCTTACCGAATCCAAAGAACTTTATTTTAATTTGAGAAGACAATAAATCACATGTATGAATGTTTTTAAACCCAACTGGAAGAAGAAGAGAGCATCTTCATATAAGGGAAATGAGATGGTGAGATGTAGGAGGCAGAAATGAAAACTCAGAAACTAAAATCAGTGACCTCTAAGTTGACATATAAATTGAATTTTAAAATGATGGGTTCTGGGTTATTGAATGTAGATAGAGTATTTTTCTTTTATCCATAAAGCCTCTCAGCCTTTTTTCCCTTTCTTTTCTGAATATAGAAGACAGTGCTGAGCCATACTGTGTGAGATGATTTCTTTATCTGGAGTCACTTAAATTCTCACACTTTTAAAATTACTTCCTCATGAGCACCTCCTTTTCCCCTTAGCTTCCTTCTCTTTTTGGCCCAAACCATGCTTTTTGGATAAATTCTTTCCCAATTATCTAAAATTTAAATATCTGTCCTCAGATATAGGGTCTAAGTTTCTGTATCTCTGTCTCTCACTCCATCTCTTTATCTAGATCTTTCTCTGTTTCTGTTTCTGTCTCTCTCTCCACTTTGTGCATATCCCTTTGAATGCTCTCTATCCTATTAGACTTTGTTTTTTTTCCTTTCTTTATCTCACCACACTTAGCACAAAGAGCAGTCAACAGGCATTTGCCTACTGTGCTTTTTCACTAACTGAGTTATTCATTAAGCGTTTAGTAAGACCTTTTGCTGGGCTCCAGGTATATAACCATCTAATTAAAATTACTCTCCTGTTCTCACAACAGCTGTGTCTTATACTAAGGCATAGTCACTTACCCGGCTGGTCTCAATCAAAGCAGAAAGCACAACTGCACCAGTCATCATTTGAGGATCTCTCTCTCTCTCTCTCTCTCTCTCTCTCTCTCTCTCTCTCTCTCTCTCTTTCTCTCTCTTTCTCTTTCTCTCTCTTTCTCTTTATCTCTCTCACTCTCTTTCTCTCTCTCTGTCTCTCTTTCCCTGTCTCTTTCTTTCTCTCTCCCTGTCTCT
>NC_058135.1:273625860-273651766 GCF_016433145.1 Gracilinanus agilis
TCTAGGAACCTCATTATTGGGAATTCTCATCATCCTTCATGTTAGATTATTTCCAATGAATCTCATTATTATTAGTATCCCATCTCTTTGCATTCTTTTATTAGAAGAAAGGGTCATGGGCTCAGAGTTCCTATTTAAGAAAGTTTTCTGCATAATATTCTCTCCATTTTCCAATAGCTACTGCTTTACCACATCTCTGGATTTCTCCATAATGCCTCCATGAGAAATTACACCCTCCTCCTGAGCTTTTCCATTTCCTTTTCTGAATTCTTTTCATTCATTTGATTGTATTATTCTGGAAAACGGGGACTGAGTTTCTTTGTCTTTTAGTCATATCCCTAGTACATATACATAAATACAATGTTTGAGATATATTGAAAAATTATTTATGTTTATCAACTGACTAGTCAGGCTATTTGTTGTATACTCTAATGGTAGAATATTTTTCCCTTTCTCTACTCAAATACTGTTTTAACTCACACAGTTGTCCACTGTTGTTTCATGTTCTGTGAAGAAAAATTAACATTATTCATATTTGATTTCAGCCTCACCACTATCTATCTAATTCAATTTGAACAAATTATACTCACCTTGGATAGGTTTATAAGCTTACATTCATTAAATTCTTACTGTGTGCCTGTGACTCTTTTAAGATTCAAAAACCATCCTTGTCCTCAAGAAGTTTACAAAAAAATCAGGGGAACTAACATAGAAGCAAATATGTTCAGATCAAATAATATATAAGAAAAATAGGAAATAATCCACAGAAGGAAGACAGTGTATTTAAAAGGGGTTGAAGAAGGCTTCCTTTAGAAATTGTAATTTTATTTCATTTTAATTTCTATAAAATAAATATACTAATAATATATTTTAAATAAATATTTTAAAAATCATTCTAAATTTTCTCCCTTCTTCCTCTGTGTCCCCCAAACAATAAGGCAAACTATGCGATATCAGCTATATATGTGAAATGAAAAGCATTTTCAGATTATGTTGTGAAAAAGCAAAAAAAAAACATAAACTGAAAAATTCTGCTTTGATCTGCACTCATACTTTAACTGGTTTCTTTCTAGACAAGTATAGAATTTTTCATCAAGGCATTTTGAAATTTTTCATTATAAGTTATATTATGTTTATTATATTATATATTAATATAATTTGAAATCTGGTGGTACTGTGGCAAGAAGTTTGGATTATTTCTGGGACTTAACAGAAAAACAGGCAATAGGAAGCCACAAGAGTAGGGAGAGTGAAATGATCTGATGATGAACTTTTAGATCACTTTAGTGGCTAACTGAAGGATGGTTTGGGATGGGACAAGGCTTGAAATGGAAAGACCTAGCATCCCACTACTGCAATAATCTAGGCATACAGTGATGACACTCTCAACTTCCAGATACGAGAGGAAAGAAGATATGTTTGAGATGTGTTTAAAGGGAAATTAGCAAGTCTTAAAAAGAGATTCAATATGGGAGACTGAGAGATCTTGAAGAATGCAGGATAACTCCTCTGTTTTGAGGATGAGAGATTGAGAAGATTATATTGAAACCTAAAGTAAGGTAGTAGGGAAGGAAAAGGAGAGTGAAAGTTTTATTGGGAAAAATGAAAGCATTTTATTTTTTCACTCTTTAAAAATAGAAAATCTACTAGCTAACCTTTTTCAGATATCTAGAAGGCTATCGAAGATGTGAGACTGGAGGTCAGCAGAGATTTGAGACCAGGATTAGGAGATTTGAAATTCATTAGGATACAGAAGGCAATTGAATCCAAGGGCACTCAGAAGGTGATGAAGAAAAGTAATTTAGAGGAGAAGAGTGTCTAGGACAGAATGCTGAGGAAATATGCATTTACAAAATATGACTTGGAGGCAAATCCTTTAATGGAGAAAGTCGTAATTAATCAGTTGTAGAGGTAATAGGAAAACTAGGAGATCATGGTATCCTAAAAAACCTAGAGAGAAGAGAGTACCAAGTTGGAGAGAGTGAATGATAGTGTCAAAGACTCTAGTATAGGATTGTAATTTGACCTGTAAATAAGGTTAGTTAACTTCAAGTCTTTACTTGATGACATCTCCTAGGCACAGAGAGCAAGACGGCTCCTCTCTGCACTAAGGCTCTTAGAAACTCTATCTCACTGCTAGTTTTTTTTTGTTAACAGGTTTATTATAGATGATAATCGGGATTAGGTAAGGGAGGAGGCATAGGAATGTCCCTGTGCTAATAATGACCTACCTGTCCCAAAACCCCAATAACCTTGCAAAAGGGCACTTCCACCTCCAACAGAGTTAGAGCTATGCTATCTCCCTCCCTACCTAATTTCCCACCTTGCTGTATGCCTGTCCTAGTCTGAGTCCTCCAAATAGTTTTTTTTTGGGAAAGTCAGAGTTAGCTGCTGGAATCAGGAAGTTGGTGACAGAAATGATCCAGTTACCAAGGTGTGTGGGCTGAGCCGAATGAGGTCACTAAAAATTCCAGGTCAATTCTACTGGTAGTTTATTCTTGGAAGCCACTTGATACCAACAAGATGTCTGGGATCATTCAGAAATAACAGGAACCAAAGTAGATGATCAGGGTAGATGTCAGACTGGATAAGGAGAGAGCTGAGTTCAGAAGCTGTGTACTTCTTCACCATCACCTCACTCTCTTTCAACTGCTAGTCCAACACCTCAGAACTCTCACTGAGAATTTCTACCCAAATTCCTCCCTTTCACTAGTGAGGTAATGAAAAATGAAGACTGAGAAAAGTCCATTGGATTTGCAGACTAAAAGATAATTCTGAATTTTGGAGGAAGCAGTTGTGGTGGAATGATAATATTGGAAGTCAGGTTGTAAGGGATTCAGAAGAGAGTGAGAGGAGAAAGGGAATAAGTACCTAGGTTTTATCCTAGGTCTCAATAATACCTACTCTTGTTTCTTGTCTAATGTGTCACGCTTTTTGTATTGATACTTGAGATAATTCATTTAAATGTTTGTTCTTTTCAAGTTTTTGACTCCTGTGAAATCCTAGGTGTTCCAATTCTCATTATTCTTTGTAGTTTTTCTCCATGTTATATGGCTTTGAGGACATACATGCATAATTTTCTTTGTTCACTATTGAATTTGGTTGAAATTGCCTTTATTTAGATTCCAAGATACTCTGCAAATATAATCTTATTGTCTTTTTCAGTTGAGACTACTTCATGGCAACATTTTGGGGACTCCCTTAGTTCTGATTTGGTTTTCAACTTTCTATGGAACTGAATTTTGTTAATTCTTTTCAATAGATTACTTTATGAAAATCCACTAACACCATGAAACCTCAAGATGAATATTTGATAAACATTTTTGGCCATGTGATAATTAACATAAGGACTATTCCTGGAATGCAGCTAGGTGGTATAGGGTATAGTGTATTATGTCTTGAGTAAGGAAGAGTTCTCTTTCTGATTTCAAATGTGATCTCAGAAACTTCTTACTTTTGAGATCCTGGGCAAATCACTTAACTTTGTTTTGGTTTCCTCATTTATAAAAAGAAATGGAGAAGGAAATATTAAATCACTACAATATCTTTGTTTAGAAAAAGACCGAAATGATGTTTTAAGTGAAAAAACATTGAACAAGACTCAGAAGTTGAGAATGCTCATGCCAGTGTTGGTGAACCTTTTAGAGATGGAGTGCCAGGCCTCGCCCCCATTCAACCACCAAGATTGAGTGCTATGCCTCTTCTCCTAGAAAATACATGTCATGTTCCTGCCTCCTGCTAGGCACACCCCACCCTCTCTTACTACACACAGGGAAGAAAGGAAGCCCTCCTGTTGGGCTGCTGGTTAGGTGAAATGAGGAATGTCCTTAGTGAGTGTAGAGAAGGGGATAGGAAGGGTCCAATCCCACTTCCCTCTAGCTCTGCAGCTCGTGAGCCACCCACCTTACCCCCTGTGTGCTCCCATTGGGCTGCTGGGGAGAGGGGCAGGTAATGGGAAATGTTTTCAGCTCCAGTGGAGAGTGGTAAGGAAGCAGCACTTCCTTAGTCCTTCTGCCTTTCTAGGAATGCACTCTGGGGGAGGACAGGGAGGTAGAGTGAGTAGGACAATCTCATGTCCACAGAGTGTGCCTTCTTTGGAACCTGTACCATAGGTTCACCATCAATGGCTTATGCTATCTGATAAAGAGTGGGTTCCTGATTGGCAACTTTATTCAGGAAATTAAATTACCAATATTGCAAGGGGAACTAGATCTAGCTAGAGAAGATCAGGAAACTTATATAGGCATAAACTGACATGATATCTTGAAAATACAGCTTTGACTGTGGAACTGAAATGGAGTTAATAGGGTGTGGGATTAATACCACACAACCCTACAAAAATCCCACAATTTCAACCTAGAAAATGATGACTCTTTAGATGTACATTTAGATGCTTAGGAATTTTTCATAATTCATTAAAGGAGTTAAAATTGAGAAAAAATATCTCTTCACAATCCATTAATTCTGGCCTTATTTTAAGGAATATTTCACATGATTGGCTTTGATGTTCTTCAATATCCCTTCCAGTTGAAATATTTTGCATTTTTATTCGTGTAACGGTATTCTCTGTATATTTGTACTTCAGGGTGATAGAGGACTTGTATCTTTTCAATCTTTCAGTGAGCACAAGCCCTGGGAATCTGTTTATCAACACTGATCAGAAGAAAAGGACTGACTGTTGGATAACCCAGAGAGAAAAAGACTGAGATATGTATCATCCAGGTGTTCATGTATTTAAAATAGGTCATATACAGCATAAAAATTGGACTGAATACATTAAACAAAACAAAGGTGCTCACTAGAAGCACAATTGCTTTAGTGGCTCTGGTTTCAGCAGATATTTTTGTGGATCGACTATTATTATGAATATGATTGACATACCTCTTGTGTCTGTACAATATTACAACCATGTGGACACTAGAAGAAGTCATGAGACACAGAAAGAAAGAATCATGGACAAATGCAAAGATTCTAATTTTTACGTTATCCTCATTATTTATATCTAGGAACCTATACCCAGTCTTGCATCCATATTTACTTTCTGTGATATTTGGGGGGCTAATTTGGCAGAAAAATACAATCAAATTAATAAGTAGATTGAATACCCAACATAGAAGAATGCATGGAGTGATGTATTTTTGTGCTCTGATTTTGAGCTGTGCCCATCTGGAGTTATTGGGAGAAATGGTGATGGCCTGGAAGGCACTCAAGAGACAGGTGCTATCTAGGGAGAGACCTCGACCCATTGCCTGAATATATGTTATGATTCTAATTCCTAGTTCTCCCAGTAAACATTTCATTCTCCAAATCTTTGTTGCACTGGGTATTCCCCCAAAGAGAAGAAATATAGCATTGGAAAAGGTCAAATGGCTGATAATTAGGTTTTTAGGTCTTATTCTATGAGGAATGAAGAAATTACAGACATTTAGGAATAGGATGACACAGTTCCATAGAAATCCAATTCCAGTTACTTGCATGTATATGATTCCCAGAATAACATCATAGGACATCATTTTCTAGCTCTCTTGTGAAAATACTTTGTTGTTCAATTCAACATGACCTAAGGAGAAACACAGGATATTATCCTCATTATTTAGTAAATGTTCTCATTGACATTGACTTACCTTCTGATCTCCCATATGAGTACCAGTATACTTCTCCAAAAGAAAGTAGTGCTTTGCTACTTTAGTAAATTTTTCCACTTCGATACAGTTTTAAAAATATCATTTCTTCTTTTGTTTCTATTAAATGGTAGGAGTTTGACAAAAGTGAGGAGAGCAGTTGAATAAAACAGTTTAATTTTAGAAGAAGTACTGGTGAAAAATAGAAAGGAGGAAAGAGATTATTATCCCAAAACCCTATGACTATACCTAAATTCCTAATACTATCTAAAAATTTCTAAAAATCCTACTCTACCTGTCTTCAAGGACAAGTGTTTCTTGCCTGGCCAGGTGAGGCCCATCTAACCTATGCTACCTAAAATTAATTCACTAAATATCTTTCTAAATAGACATTCACCACTCAGAAACTCCCTCATTCAGTTTCTATACCCACCTCTCAGTACTGAACTGCCAGGAGCAGAGACAAGAGACAGACTTCCTACTCTCCAGAGATCCAGAGGAAAAAGACTTCAACTGTCACCTGATCCTTCTTTATATATCTCCCCTCATCTACCTGATAATTAAATCTTCTGCTCTGGCACACAGACTCCTGTCAGCTATGCCCCACTTAGAAATCTTTTTCTTCTCTTGCCTCTTAAAGAGACTGAGGGAGAATCTTCATCAGTAACCAAGTATATCACATTTGAATATTCCACAATATTCTTGTTACTATGTACATTGTTTTTCTGGTTCTGCTTACTTCATTATACTTTAGTTCAGGTAGGTATTTCCAGATCTTTCTGAAATCATCCTGTTCATTATTCCTTATAGCACAATAGTATGCCATCAATATCATATATCACAATTTGTTCAGTCATTCACCAATTGATGGACATCCCTTTAATTTCCAATTCTTAGACACTACAAAAATTGCAATAATAAAAATTTTTGTACAAGCAAGTCCTTTTCTATTTTTTAATTCTCTTTTGGATATAGTCCTAATAGTGGTATTACTAGATTGAATGGAATACATGATTCTACAGCCCTTTGGGCATAATTCCAAATTGTCCTTTAGAATTTTAACTCATGTCTTTGAATCAATACTATGTGTTACTTCCAAGGCAGAAGAGTGGTAAGGGCTAGGCAATTGACATGATTTGCATAGGATCACAATAAGGAAATATCTGAGGCCAGATTTGGACTAAGAAATTCCTGTCTTCAGGTGTGGCTCTTTATCCAATGAGCCACATAGTTGCCCCAATGCTTTTTTTAAAAACCCTTATCTTCTGTCTGGGAATCAGTACTGTGTATTGGCTTTAAGGCATAAGAGTGGTAAGGGCTAGGCAATGGGGGTCAAGTGACTTGCCCAGAGTCACACAGTGAGGAAGAGTCTGAGGTTAAATTTGAACCTAGGACCTCCTATCTCTAGGCCAGCCTCTCAATCCACTGAGCCACCCAGCTGCCTCACAGCCAAAACTTATATAAAAAAACATTCCCTATTTATTATCTCTTCTATTTAACTTATTACTTTAAGTTTTGTTATTATTGTGAACATTGTTTTTTTAAATTTTGCTTCTTTGTTATAGTTCAGATTATGTTAGCAGAATCATGTTTTCTATAGTCATTATATTAGTAATTTTCACAGAAAATTAATATTTCATTATATTCAGGTTCTACACTGTTTAGCTATTTTACAATTAAAGGTTTCCTTTATGATTTACAATTCTTTGCTATTGCATTAAAAGCATCTTTCTAGATTTTTGAGCAAATATGGACTTCATTTTAAAAGATTGTTTTAAGGTACAAATACAATGTCTGTTTCTCACTTTTGTTTTTATTAAAACCCTTACCTTCTGTGTTATAACCAATATTGTGTAAGATGTACTTGTTCTAAGGGAGTAAAGTGGTAAGGGTTAGACAATAAAGGTTAAGTGACTTGCCCAAGGTCACACTGGAAGGAAGTATTTGAGGACAGATTTGAACCCAGGACCTATCATCTGTACGCTTGACTTTAAATCCACTGAAACACCTGGCTATACCATTTTCTCACCCTTTTAAACTCTGACACTTGTCCTCTGACCTCATTTTTCCACTTAAGCTATTCTCTACAAATTGTCTTTGATCCCTTATGTGCTACATATAATTGCCTTTTCACAAAACTCCCCTTTCTTTACCTCTGTGTAGTGTTATGATGATAATAACAGATAGTTTGGAGAAGCAGATAAATGTGTCAGGGCCAAATAGAGCTTTAAGTCAAGAGCCAGAGATTGACAGGCTTCAGTGAGGAAAGGAGGGAGCTAAACACTCCTGGCTCTCAAACCCCTCCCCCTCTAATTGCTTTTGCTTCAGTTGGTAATGAAGACGAGAATAAGATTCTTCTGGTAAGTTTCAGTTATGGCTGAAACCCCAATCAATGTTCCTTTTCTTAAATTTATATTCCTCACAGGTCAGTATGAAGAGTATATAGAAATTAGTTATCTAACAGTTGAGGACAGAGGAGATATTCTTAAACTGGCAGCCCACAGGATTCAAACTAAATGTACAGACTGAGTTGTGAGTATCTTCCTAAATAATTATCAGGCACAGATTTGAATGTAAAGGTTATATTAAGTAATAACAAGGAAAACTAGAGAAGTTAATGAAGGTATTTGAATAAAGGAAAGGTGACCCTGAACTGTTAAATTGATGCCGCCCTTCCCACCTCCTCACTGGAGAGGATGAAGCACTTAACTAAAACTGGCTCTCTTGCTATTGATAAATATCTTACTCTCTAATCACTAAGTAATTATATAATTATATTAATGAAGAATAATAATAACAAACAGGCTAACCCTATGAGTAGAAACCACTGGCTTATGCTACAATGGCCACCTCAGGAGAAACCCCAAGTCAGGAGTAGCAAGCAGAGTGTCTGCTCACATCCACTCCCACAAATTAACTGTCTCCAACCCTTCTCAACTGCCCCTCACCCAAAGTTCTCCAGGGGGGTCCCCTAGAATACTGGGTGAGGTTCTCCCTGTACCTTTGCATAGATTCCATGCTTTGCATCTGCACACAACAGTAGTCATTAATATTACTGATTGCTTTCCTTTCCCAGACCCTCTGTATCTTCTAGGAGAATATATCTACTTCCTACACCAATCTATCCTACTTCTACTCCTATCTTGCTTCTACTCCTTTCTCACAATATTTTCATGTTTCGTCATCTAGGTCATGAAATGAAGGTAAAGTATTTTTAGAGACAGAAGTCCTGAAATCTACTTACTTTTCTACTTTTACTTTTTCATTTGAATAACTCCTATAATTTAGTTATGATCTCTATAAAATTACATTCATGCTCATACTGATACAAGTACACATATATTTATAGTAGTACTTATATATACATAGGTTTAAATGTATAGTTTCATATATATATTTTACATGTATATAAAGAGGCTGTTTTATTTATATATGTATGCATATATATCACTTTTAACTTATGTATCTTACAGTAAAAGAACTCACCAATAATTTTCTCTGATTAATGGATGCTTAGACATTACACTCCTCCTCTGTTAACTTTCATTGCAAATACACTTGTGTCATATACAACAGCCAATGTTCCATTGGATTACAGCTGGATTATCTATTTAAGTATATAAAGAAATAATTTTGTTTACATTGCATAAAAGTGGAATAATGTCTTGGTGATGTAGGTGATGTGACTTATTTTTTAATTTAATAAATAGGTTGTATTAATAGAAACAAGAAAGTTGATCATCTATATTAATCAGTATGAATAACAATAAAAATAATAATCTAATTTTAGAACTCAGTCTATTTCTCAGTGGTCTCCCCATGGTAGATTTTGAGGCAAAAATTTAGCCTAGAATTTGGAGCTCTTGACTTGGAGACATGAACAATTGATGACATGTGACACTGGGCAAATTATTTAACACTTGTCTGCCTCAGTTTCTTCCTTTGTTAAGTGTTAATAATATTTATCCCTATTCCCTAAGGATGCTGTAGGGATAAAATAATGTATGTAAAATGTTTTTTCAAAATTTAAAGTGCCATATAAAAGTTTTATTACTATTAATTTTTGTTACTGCTTCTATTTCTGTGACTATTTCATATCAGAATGATTGTTAGTAAGACTTCATATAATCAAAACAAAGATGGCAAAGTTTTAGCTTTACATTTTCTCTTCTTCTGTAGAGGATGTCATTTGTGTAAAGAAGAAATACTTAATTAAATATGATAGTAAAATATGTACAAGAGAACCACCCATGGTCTTCTGACATACTCTACCAAGAGGATACATACTCTAAGTGGTAGGCATAAAATACAGGAAGCTAATGATGATGCTACACTTCAGAAATTCATGTGGCAATTCGAATCCTAAAGCTCTTTTAGTGACATGATCACTACTTGCTGTGTACGTTATCTCTGGTGAGCCAATGGATTTGGTGGGATGAAGCCACAGTTTTTGTTAGCATTTTATCTCTTGGTTCTATTGTCTTTGTTTTTCCTTGGGAACAGATCTGTCTGTGCCACACTCCTTTCATTAAAATGTTTTAGATTTTTTATCTTACTTTTCTTCATCTCAAATTTTCTTAATGTCACCCTTAAGTTTTTTCTCTTTTTGTCCAAATTTGGAAAAAGACTTGTTTCTTCTTTTTGACAAAACATTTCTTTCTAACTGTCTGCTTGATTCATTTCCCACATGACTTCCCCTCAAGCTATTGCCTTCTGTCTCTTTTCCATTTTCCCCTAAAATTTTAGGAAAAAAAATCCACTTCAATAGTAACTACCTTAGCATCCTGTCCTTTTCTCATCCCTTTGACATGTGACTTCTGTCCTTATCATTCAACTGAGACTTTCATCTTCAGGCAGTTTTCAAAAAATCATTCAGGTGCTCCACAGGCAGTAAGAGGCATGCTTCTAATAGGAGGAATGCCTTTGCAACTTACTCTAAGATCTGATGGCACAACATCCTGATTGGTAATGATAAGAAAAGTTAAAAATAGCAAATTCTAGATTATATTTTAGGAAATAAACACAACAATGACAATATAATCAAAATTTCCCCAAAGAACAAAACTGATAAATCTGATTATAATTACTTTGTATTTTCCAAAAGCAAATTGCATTTTGCAGGGGAATCCTTACTTCGACAAGGTCTGAGAGCAAGTGTTTCTCTGGTGAGCTTGGAAAAATTGCTGCTATAATATTTTTCACATTTAAAGACTCTTTTCCTATTTCTTCGATTTCTTTTGGAAATATTTCTGTCAGGCTTTCATAGAATTTTTAGCTCTGTGCTTCTCTTCCCCATATGTACCATTGGATCTAAATGTAGGCATGTTTTGGAGATATTTATAGTAAAATTATCCTTAATCATTCTAATACATAGTTACCACAGAAGTAGAGGGTATAGAGCCTGAAACTTTAATCAAAGGAGTTGAGATGGGGATGATAAGAGAACGTAGGCAAGGAGAGAAAGATTTTGAAACCAGCAAACAAACTTAATGAGAATATGGTTCTGTAGAAAGACACTACCAGAATGTAATTCCTGTGACAGATTTAGAATGACTGAACTATAAAGGAGCACTAAACACTAAGAGGTAGGGATAGTCTGTTATCCACACATAATTCAACATCCTAATGTTATACAAGGAGTTAGTGGGAATGGATGAAATGATAAATATTCTGGGAGAGGGAATGCATATAAAAAGTATTATTTCAAGAGAACCAGGTCTCAAGAAGAGTAAACAGTTGGAAAGAGTAGGAAAGCAAAAGATTGAAAATAAAAGTAAGTTCATTACCTATAGAGCAAACTTTCTAAAGAGTACAATGGAAAGGTTGGAAGGGCCGTTCTTTGACAAACCATGAAATTAGAGCTCTATTAGGTGTAAATGGACACAATTCTCTAGGACTCTGATTCTAGTCAGTTGAAGGCATACTAACCCCAGAATTTCATTATCTGAAAACAAACTTTAGATGTCTTCATGGGGTGACTGATTATCAAATCCATTGTAAACCTATGAAGATAAAAGAGGATTATGATTGCTACAAACTCATGAATTCCCATTTTGAGTGCATCTTCTAGTGTGAGAATCTGTTTCAATATGACAGTGGACAGATTCAAAAGTTTTTAAAATCTTCAGGTTTTTTTTTTAAAAGTATGTACATCATCAAATCCCAGTGCCTAAAATGACTTTGTGTGTAGTTTGATTCATTTTATTTTCATTGAAATTTTTATATCCAAACAGCTATCACCTATCATCTTCCTTTCAATTGCTGACATTGCTAGCTAATATATTGGGGCCTGAGTAATCAAAATATTTCTTATAGAAAGGAATTTAAGTTACATTTTATGATACTGAGTTCATCTGTTGCCTTGGAATATTTTGCTTTCCTGAGGACTCCTCATTCCTTTCTTTTATATACTGTCATGTTGTCTAGTCTCATTTGAAGGGCTATATTGGAAATTCGAGAAGTAACAAGAACAGCACTGCTATTCTATAGTGTACAAAGAATCCTGCACTTTTTCTCAAGGTGTTTGGTTTTAGATCTCAAAGACAAACACAAAGACTTGGTATATAGCGGGTTTTTCTATGTCTTTCCCCTTTTTGTATATCAAGGGACATGAGGAGACCTATAGGCACTTATACTAATATAATGGACTCTGGACATAGACTGCCTTCTCAAAAATTCCTTTATATTCCTATTCTGTTATCTATACAAGACATCCACTGGTACTATGTCCTCTTGAACAAAAATTCCTTCTCAGTTATTGGAAAACCAATGGTCTTACTGTGTGTAAAGGAAAGTAATACACCTCAAGATATCTATTGTGGAAGTAGATTCCCCAGTGGAATCTCAGAAGGGGATACATGGAGCTCGCAACCATACCCCTTGTGGCTGAATTTTAATCTGAGAAAACCTACTGATTAATACTAGTTCAGAAGAGCTCTGTTGTAAATGATAAAATCTTTCTCAGATATCTTGATGATCCAGAATATTAATCATTTCATCCATTCTCATTAACTCCCTTTACAAGATTAGGATGTTCAAATAATTGTGGTTGACATTCTATCACCACCTCTTAGTGTTTACTCCTCCTTTATAGTTCAGTCATTCTAGACATATATCCTTGAGTGCATATATTAACAAATTAGGGAGGGCCCAGGTCAATAAATTGGGCATACAAATTATAAAGCTAGAAAGAGAACAAATTAAAAATCCCCAGGTAAAACTAAAGTACAAATCATACAAATTAAAGGAGAAGTTAATAAAATTGAAAGTGAAAAAACTACTGAATTAATAAATAAGACTAGAAGTTGGTATTTAAAAAAATAAATTAAATATGTAAAGTACTGGTTAATATAATAAGAAAAAGGAAAGAAGAAAATTGAATTAATAATATTGAAGATGAAAAGTGAGACCTCACCTCTAATGAAGAGGAAATTAAGGCAATGAATAAAAAATACTTTCCCCAATTATATAACAATAAATTCAGCAATATAGGTTATATGGATGAATATTTACAAAAATATAAATTGCCTAGTTAATTAGCAAAAGAAGTAGAATAATTAAATAATCACATATCAGAAAAAGAAATTGAACAAGCTATTAAAGAACTCCCTAAGTAAAAATCCCCTGAAGGATTGACAAGTGAATTCTATCAAACATTCAAAGAACAACAAAGACTTCTACCAAATTCCTTTTTATGAAACAAATACGGTACTGATTCCAAAGCCATGCAGATAAAAAAAACAGAAGAAAACTATAGACCAAACTCGTTATTGAACACAGATGCAAAAGTCTTAAATATAATACAAGCAAAAAGAATCTAGCAATTGATCATGAGTGTCATTCACTATGATCAGGTGAGATTTATACTAGGAATGCAAGGATGGTTCAATATTAGTAAAACCATCCATATAATTGACCATATCAACAAGTAAACTGTAAGGGTTAACTTGGAGAGACAGTTGGACCCTTGGAAAAGGCAAGTGAATGACAGGAGCAATAGTTGAGACCAGGACTGGAGGATAGTGAGAAAGGAACCTTGAGTAGGGTCTTTGGTCTCAGACTGAAGGAGAGAGGGAGGACTCTGACCCACCTTGGGATTCAGCAAAGAAAACTGGAAGATTTACTTGATTTCCTACCTATCCAGAATCCTGTTGCTGGTTTTGATCAACAACACATTCATCAAAGAAGAAGGTCAATTATTTGCCAATGGCTAAAAAGGGTCTATGAACTCAACAGGCCACTGAGTCAACCTCTAGACTCATTCTGTCATTGCTTTATACTACAGACCTCTTTATCACCTGAGTGGTATATTAGCTTAATTAGTTATTAGATTAGGGGAGGGAAGGAGAATTTCGTGTCTAGCTGAAAGGCTTGACTAAGAAGAAGGACCTTGATAATTTGAATTAGTTTAGGGACACTTTGCACCACTGCCCTCTCCCTTCCTATTCATTATAATAATAAATAAACCTTTTAATAGCTGTCAGATTGCTGTAATCCTGGGAATGCTAGGAAGCAGAGGGGAGAAGAAGGGTAAAGGGAAGGGCTGGCTGTTCAGGCTTTGGATTCACAAAGTCTGAAACCACCAGTCATACAGCCTTAACCCAGGAGCATTGAGATCTTAAGGGAACTTCTTGAGGTCTGGCTATTTAAGTTCAGCCCCAGGGAAGAGACAACATTAAGATATAAAGAAGAATACCATATTAGGTCACCAACACTGTTTATCTCTGTAAGTACATACTTACACAGAGAATTCCCCTTGCTCCTTTCATTAAGGGTGAGGGTGAGGGACAGAGAGGCTTTATCACTCAAGCCTGTCTCAACATTTAACTTCTTGAAATTCTCTAAATATTCATCCTTACAAAACCAACAAAAATAACATGATTATCTCAATAAATGCAGAAATAGCCTCTGACAAAATACAATATTCATTCAATTTGAAAAGAATAGAAAGTATAGGAATAGAAGAGCCTTTCCTAAAAATAATAAACTATATATTTAAAACCATCAGCAAACATCATCTACATTGGGGATAAATTAGAAGCATTCCCAATAAGATCAGGAGTGAAACAAGGATGCCCATTATTACCTCTATTATTTAACATTGTACTAGAATCTCTAGCAGTAGCAATTAGAGAAGAAAAAGAAAATGAAGGTATTAAAATAGGGAATGAGGAGACCAAGCTATCATTCTTTGCAAATGATATGATGGCCTACTTAATAAATCCTATAGAATCAACTAAAACCTAGTGAAAATAATCAACAACTTTAGCAGAAAAAAAAACCTCTCATAAATTATCAGCATTGCCATATATTTCCAACACATCCTGGCAGCAAGAGGTAAAAAGAGAATCCATTTAAAATTACTCTAGACGATATAAAATACTTAGGAATCTATCTACCAAGACAAACACAGGAACTATATGAACACAACTACAAAATACTTTCCAAACAATTATAACTGTATCTAAATAACTGGAAAAAAACATTAATTGCAATGACAATTTTACCCAAATTCATTCATTCATTTAGTGCCATACCTTTCAAACTACCAAGAAACATTTTTAATGAATTAGAAAAAAAAAACATAACAATGTTTGTTTGTAAGAACAAAAGATTAAGAATATCATGGGAAATAAAGAAAAAGATGTAAAGGAGGGGGGGCCTAGCAGTACCAATTCTTAAACTGTACTATAAAGCAGTGGTCATCAAAATGATATGGTACTGGTTAAGAGAAATAAGGGAGGATCAGTGGAATTGACTTGGGTTAAATGACTTTAGCAAGACAGTGGATGACAAACCCAAAGATCCCAGTTTTGGGGACAAAAATCCACTATTTGACAAAACCTGCCAGGAAAATTGGAAAACAATTTGAGAGAGATTAGGTTTAGATTATCATCTCACACCCTACACCAAGATAAATTCAGAAAGGTGAATGACTTGAATATAAAGAAGGAAACTATAAATAAACTAGATGAATATAGGTATACCTGTCAGATCTATGGGAAAGGAAAGATAGTAAGATCAATTGACAGAAAATATCATAAAATATAAAATAAAAAAATTTAATTACATTAAATTATAAAGGGTTTATACAAACAAAACTTATGCAATCAAATTAGAATTGAAGCAACATTGCAAAAAAAAATCTTTATAACAAAAACCTCTGACAGAAGTCTAATTACTCAAATATATAAGGAGCTAAATCAACTATAAAAAAAAAACAAGCAATTTCCCAATTGATAAATGGGCATGGGGCATGAACAGGCAATTTTCAGATAAAAGTCGAAACTAACAATAAGGACATGAAAAAGTGTTCTAAATCTCTTATAATTAGAGAAATGAAAAACAAAACAACTCTAAGATACCACCTCATACCTCGCACATTGGCTAACACAAAAGCAAAGGAATGGAATAAATAAAAAGAGGGGAATATGGCAAAATTGGGACATTATTTGTTGGTGGGTTTGTGAATTGATCTAACTTTTCTGGATGGTAATTTGGAATGATGCCCAAAGGGATTTAAAAGACTATCTTCCCTTTAATCTAATCTTACCACTGCTGTTTTTATACCCCAAAGAGATAATAAGGAAACATACTTGCACAAAAATATTCATAGCTATGCTTTTTGTGGTGTCAAAAAACTGGAAAATGAGGTAATTCCTTTTGATTGGGGAATGGCTCAACAAATTGTGGTATCTCTTGGTGATGGAATACTATTGTGCTAAAAGAAATAATGAACTGGAATGATTCTATGTGAACTGGAATGACCTCCAGGAATTGATGCAAGTGAAAGGAGCAGAACCAGGAGAACCTTATCCACAGAGAGAGATACACTGTGGCACAATGAAATGTAATGAACTTCTCTACTAGCAGTAATGCAATGATCCAGGACAATTATCAGGGACTTATGAAAAAAGAATGATATCCACATCCAGAGAAAGAACTGTGAGAGAAGAAACACAGAAGAAAAAAACTGCTTTGTCACATGGGTCAATGGGGATATTATTGGGGATTTAGATTATGAACAATCTCCATATACAAATATTAATATTATGAAAATAGGTCTTGATCAATGACACATATAAAACTCAGTGGAATTGCATGCTGGCTACAGGAGGGGAGTGAGAGGAAGGGAGAGAAAGAACATGAATCATGTAACCATTGAAAAATATTCTCAATTAATTAAATAAAAATTTAAGTATAGTTTGATCATTCTTAATCTGTCACAGTAATTAAATTCTGATAGTGATTTTCTACATATCAATTTTCTGTGGCTATTCCCCACTCCACCAGAGTTAATTACTAGAAACTCAGAGGGATTCAAATGAAGCTGCTCCTCTCTACCTCTCCACCATGTCTGACAACATTTTTTCACATCTCTGCCCCTCTGGTCAGCAGTCCAATGGGAATGCACAAGGGGGAAGGTGGGTGGCTCACAAGTGGAAGAACTGTCATCACCAACATGTACCACAATGTGATCAGCCAATCCCCAATTGATGGGTATCACTTTAGTTTTCAATTTTTAGATACTCCAAAAAGAGTAGTTTTAAGGATTTTTCTTCAAGGAGATCCTTTCTAATTTTAAAAAATCTCTTTGGGAAATATATATATTCGCTCTTATTTTTTATCATAAAGCTTTGTTATTATTGTGTTCATTGTTTTTTAATCTGATACTTTGTCATAGTTCAGATTATATAAGCATAACCTTTTTTTCTACAGTCATCATATTAGTAATTTTCATAGCAAATTAATATTTCATTATATTTATGTTCTACAGAATTTAGCTATTTTACAATTAAATATTTCCTTTTTAATATAAAATTCTTTCCTATCACATTGAGAGCATCTTAATGTATTTTGGAGCAAATTGGGACTTTATTTACTTTTAAGGTATAAATGCATTTTCTATTTTTTCAAACTTTTTTTAATTAAAACCCTTTCCTTCTCTCTTAAAATCAATATTGTGTATGATATCCTTGTTCTAAAGCAGAAGAATGGTAAGGGTTAGTTAATGAGGGTAAAGTGACTTGCCCAGGGTCACACAGGTAGGAAGAATTTGAGGCCAGATTTGAACCCAGGCCCTGCCATTCCTAGGCATAACTCTCAGTCCAGTGAGGCTACACCATCTTGTCACCCCTTTAAACCCTCTGTTACATCCTCTGTGCTCATTTTTCCACTGAAGCTTTTCTCTCTGATTTGTCATTGATCCCTTATGTGGTGTATATAATTGCTTTTTTTCCAAAAAATCCTTTTCTGTGTTTCTGTGTAGTCATTAATATTAATGATTGCTTTCATCTCCCAGATACTCTCTCTTTTCTAGGAGAATATATTTAGATCTTATGCCAATCTATCCTACTTCTTCTCCTATATTGCTTTTACTCTTCTTTCATTATCTTTTCATGGTTCCTGGTCATGAACATGAAGCTAAAGTCTCTTTCAGAGGCAGAAGTTCTGAAATTTCCTTATTCTCCTTTTACTTTTTCATATGATTACCTCCTATAATTTAATTATCATCTATATAATTACATTAATGTTTACTCTTCTGTAAATATACATACATTTATGGTAGTATGCATATATATAGGAATACATGTATAGTTTCAAATATATAGATATATTTTATGCAAATGTTAAGATGGTGATTATATTCATTTATATATATATTTATATACATATCACTTTCAACTTATGTGTCTTACATTTAAAGAACAAACTAGTAATTTTCTCTGATTAATGAATGCTAAGACTTTACACCTTTATTACCTTCATGGGAAATAGACATGTCATATCCAACACCCAATAATTCATTGAATTCCAATTGGGTTATCAATTTAAAGATATAAAGAAATACTTTTTTTAATTTGGAAAAAATTGGAATAATATCCTGGTGGTGTAGATGATATGACTTTGACTTTCTTCTCCATGTAATAAATAGATGGTATTATTAGAAACAAGAGACTTTACCATCTATATTAACCAGTATGAATAATAGCAAAAAAAATAATGTAATTGTAGAATCCAGTACATTTCTTACTTGCCTCCCCATGACAAATTTTGAGGCAGAAAAATGGTCCAGAGTTTAGATCTCTTTACTTGGAGACATGATCATCTGATAATATGTGACACTGGACAAATTATTAAGCACTTGCCTTTCTCAGTTTCTTCCTTTGTAACGTGGAAATAATAATTATCTTTACTTTCCAAGAATACTGTAAGGATATCATTATTAGAAATAATTAGAAATAAGAGATTCGATCATTTATATCAACCAGTAAATATAACAACAAAATCATAATATAATTGTATAACCTGGTCTTTCTCTTAGTAGCTTCCCTGTGATAAATTTAGAGACTGAAATAAGACCCAGAATACAGAGCTCTTGACTTGAAGTCTTGAACATCTGATGATGTATGGCCCTGGAAAAGTCACTTAAAACCTATATGTCTCAGTTTTTGTTTCTATTCAGTGGGAATAATAATAAAATCTATTTCCCAAAGATGATGTGAAGATAAAAAAATATATTTAAAGTATTTTTCAAACCTCAAAGTGTTATATGAATATTTTATTACTATTATCATTTCAACTGCTATTTCTAATTCTGTGACTATTGCATATCAAAATGATTAACTTTGTAAGTCTTCATATAGTCAAAACAACAAAAAAGGAGGCATTTCTGGTGAGCCCATGGTTCTGTTGGGATCAAGCTACATAACAACTGGTTTGCAAATAGTCTTTGTTAGCACTCTCCTCTCTCCATTATGTGGTCTAAGTTTTTTATTGGGAATAGATCTAACTGTGCAATACTCTTACTCATGAAAATATATTTGATTTCTTATCTTCTTTTTGATCATCATAGAGTCTGTTTAAATCACCTTCATCTCAATTTTTTTTCTCTAATCTTGGAAAAATGAAGGTTTCTTTTTTTGAACAAGGCCTATCCTTCTAAATATATGTTTGATCTGATTCCCACATGTCTTCTCTGCAAGCTATTTTTCTCTATCTCTTCCCCCATCTCATCAGAATTGATAGGAAAAGCAACAGTCTGCTTACATAGCATCTACCTGAGCTTCACCTTTTCCCATTCTTTGAAATGTGATTTTGGACCTTATCATTCAATTGACACTTTTTTTCTAAAACAACTTCAGGTTCTACAGCACCTTACCCCTGAATGAATTAAATGGAAAATAGGAATTACTGAACAACTCTATGTGATAGCCAGGGACAGAAACACAGAATCTTTTCCATGTCAGAGTAGAGATTAAGGCATTACATCAAGAGTGGAAATGATCATTTGAGCCTAACTGAATCAAATTGTTAATTTCTAAAAAAACTTTTTGTAGTAATGAAACTGAAGCTTAAAGGAAGAATGACATTTGTCCAATGAGACATGGACAATAAGTCACAGAGCCAGAATCTGAGCACAATTCCTTTACTTCCAAAGTAAACATTTTTTTTCTGGAATGACATTATGCTGCATAGAAAGAAAACAATGCATTTATTTGTTTGTTTATTTATTTATTCATTTATGGATTCTTTTATTGATCCATTTATTTATTTAAAATTTACTTTTTAAAAGCATTACCTCCCATCTTAGAATCAACACTGTGTTTTGATTCCAAGGAAAAAGAGTGGCAATGGCTAGGCAATGGGGGTTAAATGATTTTCCCAGGGTCACAGAGCAAGGAAGAATCTGAAGTCAAATTTGAACCCAAGACTTCCCTTCTCTAGGCCTTGGTCCTAATCCACTGAGCCACCCAGCTCCCTCAACACTATTTTTTATAAGAGGTCAAAGATCCTGCTTACCTAATCTAAAGAACTATTTTTTTTTATTTGAGAAGACAACAAATCATATTTATGAATGTTTTAAGAACTGGAAGAGGAGAACATCTTCATACAGGGGAGATGAGAGGATATGTAGGAGGCAGAAATGAAAACTGAGACTAAAATCAGTGACCTCTAAGTTTAATTCTCCAGTGACAGGCTCTGGATTATTGAATGTAGATAGAGTATCTGCATCACTTTTCTGTTACCAGTTAAAACATCTCAGCTTTGATCACTTTTTTTTCTGAATACTGAAGACAGTGCTGAACCACACTGGTTGACATCATTTCTTTATATTGAGTTAATTAATTTCTCACACTTTTAAAATTACTTCCTCATGACCACCTCCTTTCCCCCTTAGCTTTCTTCCCTTTTTGGCCCAAACCATGCTTTTTGAATAAATTCTTTCCCAGTTATCTAAAATTTAAATATCTGTTCTCAGATATTGGGTTTAAGTTTCTGTATCTCTGTCTGTCTTTCCATCTCTTTATCCAGATTTCTCTCTCTCTACTTTATACATATCCATTTAAATGCTCTTTATCCCATTAGACTTGTTTTTCTTTTCTTTCTTTATCTCCCCACACTTATCAAAGAGTGGTCAATAGACATTTGCCTATTTTGCTTTTTCAACAACTGAGTCATTAATTTGGCATTCAGTAAGACCTTTTGCTGGGATGTAGGTATATAACCATCAAATTTAAATTACACTCCAGTATAGCAAAGACTGTGTCTTGTTCTAAGGCATAGTCACTTACCAGGCTGGTCTCAATCAGTCAAGCAGAAAGCACAACTGAAGCAGTCATTGTTTGAGCATCTATATATGTATGCAAGATCATCTATGTAACCTATAGGGAAGGTCCAGAGTTACAGTTATAATGACTGACCTGTCTGAGCTCATTTCCCTTCAGGGCTGTAATTATTATGTCATCTGCAGATGATTTACATTGTGAGGGCTACCTGGGACCTGTCTAAAAGAAGGCTAACTTTTGTCCCCAGTGTTTATTACTGTCTATAAAGACTCTTGCTTATTTAGAATCTCTAATGCAGCATCAATTAACCAGTGAAGGAGAAATTTATCTCGTCTGTAGGAAAAAGAGGAAGATGTAAATGAATGTCAGGTATGCCTCAGGGAGATATAATGAGAACATGAGCAGTGAGTCGGGGTTTCAGGTGAGGTGCTCCTTTGGTTATAGCTGAGGGGCCCTCATCAAATTGACACAATTGTGACTGGCTGTTATACCTCTCTCTGTATTCTCTCTGTTTTCTATTCCTTATAATAGAGAAGAGATTCAAGAACAAATTCAACCCCATGACAAACTGGAGCCAATTCCACATTAGGAATTGATGACCAATCCTGCTCAAGATCTTTTAACTTTTCATATTTCATAGAGAAAGAGACCCAAGAATTGGGATAAAAATCAGGAAAGACACTCTAGGTTTGAGGTATTGAATCTGTTCATGATTGTCCTCCACTTTAAAAAAAATTATTTAGTATTTTCCCATGGTTACATGATTCATGTTCTTTCCCTCTCCCCCAACCTATCCCCTGTAACCAATGTGCAATTCCACTAGGTTTTACATGTATCATTGATCAAGACCTATTTCCATATTACTGATAGTTGTACTAGGGTGATCATTTAGCATCTACATCTCCAATAATATCCCCATCAACCCATGCATTCAAGGAGTTGTTTTTCTTCTGTGTTTCTAATCCCACAGTTCTTATTCTGAATGTGGATAGCTTTTTTTTCTCATAAGTCCCTCAGCATTGTTCTGGATCTTTGCATTGCTACTGGTAGAAAAGTCCATTATGTTCAATTGTACCACAAAGTATCAATCTCTGTATACAACATTCTTCTGGTTCTGCTCCTTTCACTCTGCATCAATACCTGGAGGTCATTCCAGTTCATTATTTCTTTGAGCACAATAGTATTCCATCACCAAAAGCTACCACAATTTGTTCAGCCATTCCCTAATTGAAGGAAATTTCCTCATTTTCCAATTTTGTTAAATGCCCATACTTTCCCCTGGAAGTACATAGTCAGTTTTGATGGGTAGGTGATTCTTAGATGTAGATCCAATTCTCTTGCCTTTCTGACTATCATATTCCACGTCTTGTGGTCTTTTTGTGTGGAGGTTGCCAGATCCTGTGTAATCCTGATTGGTATTCCTTGATATCTGAATTGTCTCTTTCTGGCTTCTTTTAATATGTTCTCCTTAACTTGGAAGCTTTTGAATTTGGCCATTACATTCCTGGAGGTTGTCTTTTGAGGACTTAGTGTAGAGAGTGTTCTACGGGCTTTTTCAATTTCTATTTTGCTGTCTTGTTCAAGGATATCAGGGCAGTTTTCTCAGATAATTTCTTATAGTATGATGTCAAGATTTCTATGTCTCTGATTTTTCAGGAAGACCAGTGATTCTTAAATTGTCTCTTCTAGACCTCTTTTCTTGGTCTGACATCTTGTCAGTGAGATATTTCATATTTCCTTTTATTTTGTCAGCCTTTTGATTTTGCTTTATTAATTCTTACCGTCTTGTGATACATTGGCTTCTACTTGCCCAATTCTAGTCTTTAAAGTCTGGTTTTTGGCTATAATCTTTTGATTTTCCTTTTAGGTCTGGTCTATCTGGCTCTTCATGGCTTCTAGCTGATCATTTCTGGTCTTCAATTTGGTTATCATTTCATTTGATTTCTGGACCTCAATTTCCAACTTTGAAATTCTGCCTTTTAAATTTTATTTTCTTTTTGGGCTATTTTCTTGCCAAATCTCTTCCACCTTTCTCATGATCACACATTGGAACTCTTTAAGAGCTTGTGACCAATTTTATTTTTGTTGGGAAGGTTTGGATGTCTTTACTTGTTTGTCCTCCTCTGCTGTTTCCTCTATGCTCTGGATTTTTTTCTCCATAAAAATTATCTAGAATTAATGCCTTTCTCTTATTCCTTTTGGTGGTTGGTATTTCTTGAGCATTGCTAGCTATGACTATCCTGAATTTTTGCTTCCTTCAGAAGTCTGAGTAAAGAGGGCAGGCTCTCTGTGTACAGAGCTATGGAGAAGTTTTTGCCTGAGGCTACTTTTTGAGTCTGTGCAGTTTCTGCTGTGTGCCACACCACTCCTCTCTCTGTGCCCAAAGTGTGCACTCTTCAGCCTTCTGGAATTTCATGTCTAGCTGCTCTCAGGGGTGTTCTTAATCAGCTTCCAAGAACTTTGAGATTGCCCTCACCTCTCTAATTCTGGCACGCTGGCTGTAACTCTGACACTGTAGGTGGGGTAGGTGAGGGTTGATCAGCTAAGGTTTTGGTGGGAGCTAATCCACCCCCTTATAGAGTGAAAATGTCCAAATCCCACATACCTTATTTACTTCCCCCTATTGTGGAATCCCTTCATTCATCTGAACATGTTTTTTTTGTTGTTGTTCTTTGGAGGTATCAAATAGGTTGAAGATGGGGACACTAAGGGTTCTGCAACTACTCTGCAGTCATCTTAAGCCACAAGTCTCAGTCTTCCTCCTCTTAACTCCTTTCCCTGTGTTAAAAACTAAAAATGTATAGTTTTTTTTTATCATAGTCACATACCTTCCTAATTTCTTAATTTCTTCAACTGCCACAGCCTACATTTAGATCTCTGATGAAAAGTTATTAGGAGAGATGCAAAAAAGTAAAACAAAGGCTCCAAGCCAAAAAGAAAAAGGTTTATTGAGAGAGGACTGGTCTCACCATAAAGCCAGACTGTAGTCAAGACCAAAGTCTGTGAGCTCTTGTGAATGGCTCCTTTTATACCAAAAAGATGGGTTCTTAGATGATAAGAATGAACCATAAAAGTAGTAGTTCTACAGAATAGAAAGACCAGACTGTGAAAAATTGAAATTTCTACCAATAATGACAATTGAGTTAAAACCAAGACCTAAAAGACTCAGCAACTTAACTCAAATAGTGACAAATCATTGGAAAAGGGGGTGTTATATAGCTGATTAAGGAGGATATAATCCTGCACAAGGATGCAAATCTAATGAAGGCCACCAGAAGTCCTCAAAGTTGTAACTAATATCTACTTTGGGACTATTTTGCAATAAGGGTGCTCGGAAAATCCATACATTCAACATTTGCTAAGATTGCTTGAATGTGTTAGACTTACATCTTGATTGCATCAAGAGTACCTGCTAGAGCAAGGCTATAAGTTCAAGGCAGAATTCACTGATTAAAATACTGATACAATCATATGATAGTGATTGTCTTATGCTTAGTATAGTGATTAAAGAAAAACTTATACTAATGTACTAATAATAAATTGATCATCATAAAAGGGGGCGGGGTATTTCTCATTCATAGACCCTATCTGATGAAGGGATGTTCCTACATTGATTGTTCCATCACATATAAGTATTCCACTTCTATGATAAAGATTAGTGACCTTCCTTTGCTGGTCTAAACTTTTCACATTTTATTTCTCCTCTCCCCTTATTTATTCCATGTACCCAACTAGCCTTTTATTAGGCTTCTACTAAATGACAGTATGACAGCTAGGTGGTGCAATGGAGAAAGTGCTAAGCCTAGAATTAGAAAGGTCTTGGTTTCACTTTCAATTAATATACCAATACACATATTTGAAATTATAGCTCAAGTATTATTATGGAACTATATTCTTATTATGGCAATGTATAGAGACTTGTCTGAGATTAAATTCTTCCTATGAATCACATAGTTATAGCCTCTAATTTTTCAAATCACATTCTAAGCATTGATAAAGCTATTAATTATTGATTTTCTGCTTACTGAATAGTTGTTAGAGCCCTGGATTTGAGCCAAAAAAGATCCAATTTCAAAAATGTCTCAGATGCTCATGAATTTGACCCAAAGGTAAATTACCTAACCTTTCTAATTCTCAGTTTCTTCATTCATCAAATGGGAACAAAATAGGTTCTTTGCAAAGAGGCCTGCAAACCTCAAAGGAATATACAAAAGTTTATTGTTATTTCATTTATTCCCTACACTTTGTGACTCATTTTGGGTTTTCTTAGCACAGATATTATAGTGGTTGGACCTTTCCTTCTGAAGCTCATTTTACAGATGAAAAAATTGACACAAATAGGATTTTGACTTTCTCTAGGGTCACACAACTCTTAAGTGTTTGAGACCAGATGTAAATTCATGTCTACCTGAGTCCAGAAAGTGCAGTGTTCTATCTAATGCAAAAACTAGCTGCCCATATAAAAACTATTCGTTATTAATAATATCAGTATAAATAATAAAGCTAAAAATAAAGGAAATGATGGATTTTGTGAAGTATCAGTGATGAGTATGCTTTCTAGACACACTTATTAAGCAGAAGAGAGAGGCTAAAAGATGGAGTGACATCAGAGGAACAAAGAGAGGATTGGTTTGGTAGGACCATTTTGTGTGGAAAGAAAAGCAAGTTAGGGAGAAATTAATTGCTTAAATATATATATATATATATATATATACA
>NC_058135.1:273652163-273663980 GCF_016433145.1 Gracilinanus agilis
ATATATATATATACTTATATATATATTTCAGTTTGATTCAATACCTTATTTTTTCCATAGCCTCCTCTCTTATGATAAGATTAATGTCTGCCAAATTTCTAGTTTTTTGCCTTCTTTACTCACATAAAGCAATGGTTTCATGTTTGTTTTCCACCCACTAAAGAGAAGAAATCTGATAATTTAAAAAATATTATATTTTTAATTGTAGATGAGAATTTTTGTTTGTTTTCTGATGTCTTGTCATTCATTTTCACTTCTATGCTCCTTCCTTTATTTTTCCCTAACATGACAGGTAATATGATATAGGCTATATATTCGTTATCATGCAATACATATTTCTATATTCTCCATTTGAAAAAGACAGTATATGTTGCTCATACATGGGGAAAAACCTCATGTAGGAATTAAGTGAAAGATTTCTCAGTCTGCATTTTGATTCTATTATTTCTCCTATACTCTTGAACAGTCTTTTTAATCATGAGTCCCTTTGAATTATCTTGGATTCTTGCATTGATGATAATAGTTGTCATTCAAAGTTGTGTCTCACCCATTATTGTTCCCATGTACAAGATTCTTTTATGATGGAATAGTATTCTACTAAAATCATATACCACAACTTTTACAGCCATTCTCCTACTGAAAGGTGTCCCTTCACTTTCCAATTCAGGAGATCTGTTCTATGCCCTAATAGCGACTTAAGGATCAAGTTAATATACTATAAACAGTGTATCCTATAGTTCATGTCATTTTACAATGTTGAAGAATCTCTGAAAGCATGTTTATATATAAAACCTACATTTCAAGTTGGTTGTTCAATTTTGTTTCTTTTTTATTCATAATATTTCTATTTACTTTGTTATAATCTTTGTGTATATAATTTCCCTCCTTGTATTTATGTACATTACAATAATAAATAGCAGACATTTTCTGTGTCTCTCTACTTATTTGGTTCACTGTTTCAGACACTGAAATTATATTTCCTTAATATGAATATTCCCTAATTCCTATAGTTATTCAATAAAGTTCACTACATTGTAGAAAATAAACTTTGGCTTAAATTTATATGACATATGATATATTTGCATATAATTTCTGTGATTATTATATATGTAAATATAGTAGTACTATTTATAGTTTATACCAGTGATGGGCAAACTTTTTAAAGAGGGGGCCAAAAGGTAAGGAAATCCTCATCTGTCAGTCTGTTTCTAAGGCAACTCTTTTGAAGTTTCATTGCATTGTATCCTACTCATTGTATTCGTCATATTAGGAATAATGTCAAGCAGTGGGATAGAACATTTCAGGGGGCCACATCTGGCCTGCAGGCCATAGTTTGTCCACCACTGATTTATACTTATGATAACCAAAAATAATGTAACCAGTATTTTGAAGTGTATATGAATGACGTTAAGTATCAAACAGGTTGGTTTTTTGTTGTTGTCATTAGTATTTTGATGAGTTACAGTAGCCCAGGCATATATATCAGTCAATCAATACTATGTTTTGTTTTTTTAACCAGTCCTTGAAACACAACTGAACTCTATTTGTCTCAATATGATTTTTTCTTGACAAATCTCCCATATTACATGCAATTATTCCCTCTTTCCTATCCATTCTATTGAATCACTTTTTCTCATTTGAAATTATTATATTGTTCTCCACAATCCATAGGATTCAAATGAGACTTTCTGGATTCCCCTACCTCTATCAGAGTGTCTAGAAGAAATTTTTTACTTACTCTATTATCCATCAGAACTACCAAAAATTATTTGGAGTCAGAAATCTCATTCAAATCAAACCTAGCCTTGTCATTGCTGCCACTCTTTTGAGGATAAAATTGATAAGCAGTTTTTTGGACTCTTTTTGGTAAAGATTTCCAAATATATCTCGTCAGTTGAATTATTTCATTCCAATTTGGTCATGCCATCATGAAAGTTTTGGAAGTATTTCCTCTAATCTTTGTTTCTTTTTCATTGAAAGTTCTTTCTTCAGGAAATTCATCATTTGGAAATTTCTTTATACTGGAAGATTAAATCTGCTAGGTACTCACATGATGTAAGTACCTTCTGCCTCAATGAATGGACACTCTGACTATAGGATAGGTCAAATGGGTCCAGAAGCTCTATATAAGAAAAGGACTCATTATAGCCTTCTAATCATTTCCTAAATGAGTATCCTGTATTTGGATTTTTGTGAACTTACCCATCATTCCTTCTTTCTCTAGGGAACTCATTATTGGGAATTCTCATCATCCTTCATGTTGGATTATTTATGATGAATCACATTAGTACTAGTATCACCTCTATTTGCATTCTTTTATTGGAAGACAGGGCCATGGGCTTAGAGTCCCTATTTAAGAAAGGGTTGTGCATAGTCCTTTCCCTATTTTCCAAAAGCTACTGCTTTACAACCTCTCTAAATTTCTACATAATGTCTTAATGAGGGATCATATCCTCCTCTTGTGCTTATCCATTTCCTTTTATGAATAGTTTTCATTCATTAGATTGTAATATTCTGAAAAAACAGGGATGAATTTCTTTCCTTTTCTTTCCTTTCCTTTTCCTTTTAGTCATACCCCTAGTACTTAATACAATGTTTGAGATATATTGAAAAATTATTTATTTTTATTGATTGACTATTCAGGATATTTGTTTTATACTTTATTGGAGAATATTTTCCCTCTCTCTACTCATATTCTGGATTAACTCACACAATTCTCCACTATTGTTTAATGTTCTGTCATAAACAATAAACATTATTCATATTTAGTTTCACCCTCACCTGTATCTATCTCATTTAATTTGAACAATTTATACTCACCTTAGATAAGTTTATAACCTTACATTTATTAAATTCTTACTGTGTGCCTGTGACACTTTTAAGAGTCTAAGGCAATCCTTGATCTCAAGGAGCTTACAAAATAATGAGGGGGACATACATAGAAATAAATGTATTCAAATCAAATAATGTATAAGACAAATAGGAAATAAAACACAGAACAAAGGCAGGGCATTTAAAAGGGGTTGGAGAAGGCTTCCTTTAAAAGTTGGAATTGTATTTCATTAAATGTATATTTTAAAAATCATTCTGAATTCCCTCCCTTCTTTCTCTGTGTCCTCCAAATAATGAGATGACAAAGTGATATCAACTATAAATGTGAAATGAAAAGCATTTTCATATTATATTGTGAAAAAGCAAAAAAAAAATATGACCTGAAAAATTCTGCATTAATCTGCCACTTTCTAGGTAACTATAGAATTTTTCATCAAGAAATTTAGAAATCTTTTTGGATCATTGTTTTTTATCAGAGTAACTGTTTTTTCCACAGATGTTTTTTATAATATTGCTGTTATTATATATAAATTTCTTTGGTTCCGCTCCCTTCACTTTGCATCAGATGATAAATATTCTGAGGTTTCTCTGTAACAATTCCTATTGTAATTAAATATAGCATAATAGTGTTACAGCCATTCTAATGCAACTATGACAGTAATATTAAATCCATTCCTCAATTAATGGTGATGTATTTGGGAAGCACTATAAGATAACAAGGGTCAGTAGTAAAGTAATCTTCTGAATCCTTTGTTCTATAGAGGGACACACACCCACAAGCAGGCTTGACTGAAAGGGAGGGGCAGGATCTTGTGATAGTGCTCCTTCACTTCCCCCCTCCCACTAAGCAATTGGAAAGTCAGTTACAATCTTGTAATGGTGAACATACTTGTTAACTCCTGGGCCAAGACAGCAAGTTAGGAGAGGCTAAACTCCTAAAGATGATAACTTTCTCTAAAGTATTCCCCACAGGATAAAATAGGAGAAGCCTGATGTCTTTGAAGCTCACAGGCACAGAGGTTAGGATCAACTTCTGGGCTACAAATAGGAGGAACTCAGCTTGAGGAGGTTGTGAGTATATCCCCAAAATAAAATCCCAGTTGATAAAAGGTTTAATGATAGGTGGGAATGGGAAGGATGGGAGATGGATAAGAATAGATAAGGTCAGGGAAACCCTCAAACATTTATGTCAAAGCAGCTCCTACCCCCAAAGGGGGATAGGTATCCTGAATGGCTGATCTGTTCTCTAACCCTATAATATTATTCTTATATGTCAAGATAACTAAACTATGGTAGACTGATATAGTTGAATGTCTAACCAAAGTAAAGCAGCTTGGCACTCAGGAACTGAATGGCTCTGCTTAGATTCAAGACCCAAGACCCAAGACCCAGGACTCAAGATCAGCAAGCCAGGTGACCTCCCATGTTTTCTCAGGGCTCCAACTGCCTTTAACTGCTCCTTCTCTTAGAGTTCTAGGTGGCTCTATGGAATTCTGTGCTGTAGCCAGAACCGCTCTCTGCAGCTTGAACCCCTCTCTGCAATATGAATCTCACAATGGGCATTCTTCCAACTTCCAAGTCTTTGATCCAGAAAAAAAGTTTTTTTTTAATAATTACTTTTGTATATTTAGATACTTTTCCTTTTTCTCTGAGCTCTTTGTTTTACAGATCAAGCCTTATTATTGCTGGGTTAAAAGTTATGTGTACTTTTCATATACTTTATTATGCGGAACTCCAAATAGTTCTCTAGAATAGGTATGCCAATTTAAAACACCATTAACAGTATATTAGTTTCACAATTTCTCCACATTCCTGCTACCATTTTTCTTTTATATCATGTTACACATTCTGATAAATGTCAAGTTGTACAATGGAATTGTTTCAGTATGCATTTTCCTAATTAATTGTGATTTAGAATATTTTTTTTCACATGAGCATAGATAGCTATTATTTCTTATCCTAAAAAACTGCTTGTTTATAGCCTTTGACAATGCAATTTCAATAATTTTTAAATTACAATTAGTCTTCTTTATTTTTGATAAATAAGGCCTTTATAAGGGAAAAAAGTTACACGTTTTTCCCTCACTTTCCTTCTTTCTTGTAATCTTGACATCATTTGTATTGGGGGGGATAAATTTATTTTTTCAAGTTTCATTAATTTAAAACATTGCCTTTTATTTCTCTTCATTTTCTCAGTCTCTGATTTGAGCATATATTGTTCCCCATTTATATATTCATCAAATAAATTTTTCCCTTAATTTGCTCATATCACCTTTATGACTAAATCATATATCAATTTTGACCTTATTTTTATATGGCAGGATTTATTGGTATAGAGCTGGTCTCTGTCAAACAGCTTTCCTGTTAGCCCTAAAATTTTTCTTTCAAATATTAAAATTCTTGCTAAAAGTCTCTTTGAATTAAACAAATGTGATTTTGTTATGGTTCCTACTGTGAATTCCATACATAAAGTTTTCTACTGATTCATCACTCTGTTTTTTAGATGATCCCACATTATTTTCAAGATTATTGCTTCTAATATAGTTTGAAATCTGGTAGTATTGGGGTAAGAAGGTTGAATTATTTCTGGGACTTAAAAGAAAGGCAGGCTAATAGGAAGCCAAAATAGTAGGGAGAGTAAAATGAACTGATGAACTTTTAGAACACTTTAGTTGTTAACTGAAGAATGGTTTAGTACAGCCCAAGGCTTGGAATGGAAACACTCAACATTCCACTTCTGCAATAATCTAGGTATAAAGTGATGACACTCTCCAATATCCTGGTGACAGGTAAGAGAGGAAAGAAGAGGGTATGTTTGAGATGTGTTTAAAGGGAAATTAGCAAGCCTTAAAAAGAGATTCAATAAGGGAAACTGAGAGATCATGAGGAATGAAGGATAACTCCTCTGTTTTGAGGATGAGAGACTGAGAAGATTATATTGTACTTTACATTATAGAGAAGATATAGGAAAGTGAGTTTTATTGGGGAAATGAAAGCATTTCATTTTTCACATTTTAAAAATAAAAAATCTACTGGCCAACCATTTTCAGATGTCTAGAAGGCAGTTGAAGATGTGAGAATGGAGGTCAGCAGAGATTTGAGACCAGAATGCTGACATTTCAAAATCATTAGCATACAGAAGGCAATTGAATCCATGGGTACTCAGAAGGTGATAAGTAAAGTAATTTAGAGAAGAGTGTCTAGGAAAGAATGCTGAGGGAATATGCATTTACAAAATACGACTTGGAGGCAAATCCTTTAATGGAGCCAGAGAATGATCAGTCATAGAGGTAACATGAAAATTAAGATATCGTCGTATCCCAAAAACCTAGAGTGAAGAGAGTACTAAGTTTGATATAGTGAATGACAGTGTCAAAGTATCTAGGGAGGTAATTGAATAAGAAGACTGAGAAAAGTCCAGTGGATTTGCATACTGAAAGATGATTCTGAAATTTGGAGAAAGGAGTTTTGGTGGAATGATAATATTGGATGGCAGGTTGAAAGAGGTTCAGAAGAGAGTGAAAGGAGAAGGGGTAGGAGTACCTAGGTTTTATCCTTGGTCTCTATAATACCTACTCTTGTTTCTTATCTAACAAGTGGCTCTTTTAGTTTTGATACTTGAGGTAATTGGTTTTAATCTTTGTTCTTTTCAAGTAGTTGTCTCCTTTGAAATCCTAGGTGTTTCAATTATCTTTTTTTGTAGTTTTTCTCTATAGTATATAGCAGTGATTCTCAACGTGGGTGCTACCATCCCCTGGTGGGTGCTGCAGCAATCCAGGGGGGGCAGTGATGGCCACAGATGCATTTATCTATTTATTCGCAATGTTTTGGGGGCTCCCTTAGTTCTGGTTTGTTTTTCAATTATCTATTGAACTGCATTTTGTTAATTCTCTTCAATAGTTTATTTTATGAAAATCCACTAACACCATGAAAACTCAAGAAGAATATTTTACAAGCCGGTTCGGTCATCTGTTAATTAATAGAAGGACTATTCTTGGAATGCAGCTAGGTGGTTCAGGGGATAGTATGTTAGGTCTTGAGTAAGGAAGACTTCCCTTTCAGATTTAAAATGTGATGTGAGAAACTTTTTTATTTGATCAAGTATTAAATAATTAATTTGGTTGTTTATTTATTTATTTTTTAGAAAAAAATTTTCCATGGTTCCATGATTCATGTTTTTGCTCTCTCTCCCCCCATCTGCCCAATCCCACAGTATCCAACGTACATGTCCACTGGTTTCCTCATGTGTCATCAATGAAGACCTATTTCCATATTATTGATAATTGTTCTAGGGTTGTCATTAAGAGTCTACATCCTAATTGTGTACGCATCAACTCATGTGATTCAAGCAGTTGCTTTTCTGTGTTTCCACTCCTAAAGTTCTTCCTCTGAATGTGGGTAACATTCTTTTCCATAAATCCCTCAGAATTGTCTTGGGTCATTGCATTGCTGCTAGTACAGACATCCATTACATTTAATTTTACCATAGTGTATCAGTCTCTGTGTATAATGTTCTCCTGGTTCTGCTCCTTTCACTCTGCACCATTTCCTGGAGTTCATTCCAGTTCACATGGATTTCTTCCAATTTATTATTCCTTTGAGCACAATAGTATTCCATCACCAGCATATAACACAATTTGTTCAGCCATTCCCCAATTGGAGGGCATATCCTCTTTTCCCAGTTTTTTGCCACCACAAAGATTGAGGCTATGGATATTTTTGTAAAAGACTTTTTCCCTGTGATCTCTTTGGGGTACAAACCCAGCAATGGTATGGCTGGATCAAAGGGAAGGCATTCTTTTAGCACTCTTTGGGCATAGTTCCGAATTGCCATCCAGAATGGTTGAATCAGTTAACACCTCCACTAGCAATGCATTAATGTCTCAATTTTGCCACATCCCTTCCAACATTCATTACTCTCCCTTGCTGTCATTTTAGCCAATCTGCTAGGTGTGAGGTGATACCTCAGAGTTCTTTTGATTTGCATTTCTCTAATTATTAGAGATTTAGAACACTTTCTCATATGCTTATTGATAGTTTGATTTATTTATCTGAAAACTGCCTATTCATGTCCCTTGCCTATTTATCATTTGAAGAATGGCTTGATTTTTTGTACAATTAATTTAGCTACTTCTATATTTGTCAGTTTTTTGTTATAAAGATTTTTCCCTGTTTGCTGTTTCCCTTCTGATTATAGTTGCATTGTTTTTGTTTGTAAACAATACTTTTTAATTTAATGTAATCAAAATTATTTATTTTATATTTTGTAATTTTTTCTAATTCTTGCTGCTTTTAAAATCTTTCCTTTTCCAGACATCTGACAAGTATACTATTCTGTGTTCACATAATTTTCTTATAGTTTCCTTCTTTATATTCAATTCATTCACCCACTCTGAATTTATCTTGGTGTAGGGTGTGAGATGTTGATCTAAACATAATCTCTCCCATATTTTTTTCCACTTTTCCCAGCAGTTTTTGTCCAAAAGTGGATTTTTGTCCCAAAAGTTGGGCTCTTTGTGTTTATCATACACTGTCTTGCTGACAACACTTACCGCAAGTCTATTACACTGATCCTCCCTTCTGTCTTTTAGTTAGTACCACATTGTTTTGATGACTACTGCTTTATAGTATAGTTTAGATATGGTACTGCTAGGCCACCTTCCTTCACATTTTTTTCATGATTTCCCTAGATATTCTTGATCTTTTGTTCTTCCAAATGAACTTTGTTATATTTTTTGCTAATTCTGTAAAAAATTTCTTGGAAGTTTGTTAGGTATGGCACTAAATAAGTAAATTAATTTGGGTAGAATGGTCATTTTTATTATGTTAGGTCATCCTACCTATGAGAAATCAATGTTTTTCCAATTGTTTTGATCTAGTTTTAATTGTTTGGGAAGTGTTTTGTATTTGTGTTCACATAATTCTTGTGTTTGTCTTGGTAGATAGATTCCTAAATATTTTATGTTGTCTAGGGTGATTCTAAATGGTCTTTGTCTTTCTACCTCTTGCTGCTGTGATGTGTTGGAAATATATAGAAATGCTAATGATTTATGTGCATTTATTTAGCATCCTGCAACTTTGCTAAAGTTGTTGATTATTTCCACTAGCTTTTTAGTTGATTATCTGGGATTCTCTAAGTAGACCATCATATCATCTGCAAAGGGTGATAGCTTAGTCTCCTCATTGCCTATTTTAATACCATCAATTTCTTTTTCTTCTCTAATTGCTAATGCTAGTGTTTCTAGTTCAATTTTAAATAATAGAGGTAATAATGGGCATCCTTTCACTCCTGATCGTATTGAGAATGCTTTTAATTTACTCCATTGCAGATGATGCTTGTTGATGGTTTTAGATATATACTATTATTATTTTTAGGATACATCCTTCTATTCCTATACTTTCCAGTGTTTTCAATAGGAATAGGTGTTGTATTTTGTCAAAGGCTTTTTCAGCATCTATTGAGATAATCAGGTGATTTTTGTTTGTTAGTTTGTTGATATAGTCAATTATATGCATAGTTTTCCTAATTTTGAACCATCCATGCATTCCTGGTATAAATCCCACCTGATTTTGATGGATAACCCGCTTTATCACTTGCTGGATTTTTCTGATATTATTCTATTTAAGATTTTTGCTTCTATGTTCATTAGGGAGATTGGTCTGTACTTTTCTTTCTCTGTTTTTGGTCTGCCTGGATTTAGAATCAGTGTCATATTTGTGTCATAAAAATAATTTGGTAGGTCTCCTCTTTTGCTTATTATGTCAAATATTTTGTATGGTATAGGAATTAGTTGTTCTTTGAATGTTTGATAGAATTCACTTGTGAATTCATCAGACCCTGGCGATTTTTTCTTAGGGAGTTCTTTCATGACTTGTGCAATTTCTTTTTCTGATATGGGATTATTTAAGTATTCTATTTCTTCTGCTGTTAATCTAGGTAATTTATATTTTTGTAAATATTCATCCATGTCACCTAGATTGCTATATTTATTGCTATATAACTGGGCAAAATAGTTTTTAATGATTGCCTTAATTTCCTCTTCATTGGAGGTGAGGTCTCCCTTTTAATCTTTGATACTGTTAATTTGTTTTTATTTCCTTTTTTCATTAGATTTACCAGTATTTTGACTATTTTATCTGTTTTATTTTCAAAATACTATCTTCTAGTCTTATTTATTAATTCAATAGTTTTTTTTTACTTTAGATAGATTTTATTTATTTCACCTTTGATTTTTAGTATTTCTAATTTAGTTTTCATCTGGGGATTTTTAATTTGTTCATTTTCTAGTTTTTTTAGTTGCACGCCCCACTCATTGATCTCTGCCATTGTTAATATATGCATTCAAGGATATAAATTTCCCCTTTAGAATTGCTCTGGCTGTATTCCATAGGTTTTGGTAAGAAGTCTCATCATTGTCATTGTCTTCAATGAAATTATTAATAGTTTCTGTGATTTGTTCTTTCAATAATTTATTTTGGAGAATCAAATTATTTAATTTCCAATTAGTTTTTGGTTTGTCTCTCCATGTATCCTTTCTATAACTATTTTCATTGCACTATGACCTGATCAGGTTGCATTTATTATTTCTGCTTTTTTCACATTTGTTTACCATTTTCTATGCCCTGATACATGGTCTATCATTGTGTATGTTCCATGTGCTGCTGAAATGAAGGTGAATTTCTTTTTGTCCCTATTTATTTTTTCTCCCTATATCTATTAACTCTATTTTTCTAGGACTTCATTCAGCTCTCTTATCTCTTTCTTATTTATTTTTTGGTTTGATTTATCTAGACCTGGTATAATTTTCCTCTCTATTTCATCCTTGAGCTCCACTAGCTTCTCCTTTAGAAATTTGGATGCTGTACTGTTTGATGAATACATGTTGAGTACTGGTATTTCTTTATTGTTTATACTGCCTTTTATCAGGATGTAATTCCCTTCCCTATCTCTTTTAACCAGATATATTTTTACTTTGGCTCTGTCAGAAATCATGATTGCAACTCTTGCCTTCTTTTTCTCAGTTGAAGCCCAATAGATTTTGCTCCATCTTTTCATTTTTATTCTATTTTTGTCTGCCTGTCTCATGTGTTTTTCTTGTAGGCAACATATGGTAGGATTTTGGTTTTTAATCCACTCTATTTGCTTCTGTTTTATGGGCGAGTTATCCCATTCACATTCAGAGTTATAATTATCACCTTTGTATTCCCAGACATCTAGATTCTCTCTCCTTGTCCCACCCTTTCTTCTTTCACTATTTCCTTCTACACCAGTGTTCTGGTTTTAATCAGTTCCCCTAATCCCCTCCCTTATTGTACTTCCTTTTCTCCCCTCTCCCTTCTTATTCCCCTCTTATTCTTCTTTAGGGTCTTCTTAAGGTACACTTCCTCCTCTCCCCACCTCCCTTCCTAGTGTAGCTTCCCTCCCCACCAGTCATTTTGTTACCCTTCTATTTCTCTATAGGACACGAATCAATTCTCTGCCCCGAATGGATCTGATTGTTCTTCCCTCTTTAAGTTGATTTCAATGCACTTAAGTATTAAATATTTCCTCTCTCCAACCTCTTTACCCTTCCCCTGTATTGTTATTCTTCCTGTTTGCCCCAAGAACTTCTTTATGGTATATAAATTTACTCCATTTTGTTTGTTTTCCTAATTTTCCCTAACATTACCTTCTTTCCCTGTAGTTTTGTATATATTTATACATACATATATTTATATAAATATAAATACATTATATATATATATTTTTTTCTTTCTTGACATTTCATCCTATATAATTTATCACTGTTCCCTCTATGTAAACTTCTTCTAGTTACCCTGTTGATAATAACAATTAATATTTACCAATATCTTCTTTTCTTCTAGGGATACAAATCAATTGAACTTATTGGGTCCCTTAAAAATATTTTTCCCCCCATCCTATACCTTCCCCCCTCTTTCTTAATTACCTTATGGTGATTCACTTGTGTTTTGTGTTTGGGCAGC
>NC_058135.1:273673716-273738009 GCF_016433145.1 Gracilinanus agilis
TGAATTCTATCAGACATTCAAAGAGCAACTAATCCCAATACTATACAAATTATTTGATATGATAAGCAAAGAAGGAGTCCTACCAAATTCCTTTCAAGACACAAATATTGTACTGATTCCAAAGCCAGGTAGACCAAAAACAGAGAAAAAAAAACTACAGACCAATCTCCCTAATGAACATAGATGTAAAAATTTTAAATAGAATACTAGCAAAGAGACTACAGCAAGTAATTAAGAAGATCATCCACCATGATCAGGTGGGATTTATACCAGGAATGCAAGGTTGGTTCAACATTAGGAAAACCATCCACATAATTGACCATATCAACAGTCTAACAAACAAAAATCACATGATTATCTCAATAGATGCTGAAAAAGCCTTTGACAAAATACAGCATCCATTCCTATTGAAAACACTGAAAAGTATAGGAATAGAAGGACCTTTCCTAAAAATAATAAACAGTATATACCTAAATCCATCAACAAACATCATATGCAATGGGGATAAATTAGAAGCCTTCCCAATAAGATCAGGAGTAAAACAAGGATGCCCATTATCACCTCTATTATTTAACATTGTACTAGAAACACTAGCAGTTGCAATTACAGAAGAAAGAGAAATTGAAGGTATCAAAATAGGCAAGGAGGAGACTAAGCTATCACTCTTTGCAGATGATATGATGGTCTACTTAAAAAATCCTAGAGAATCAACTAAGAAGCTTGTAGAAATAATCAAGAACTTTAGCAAAGTGGCAGGATACAAAATAAATGCACATAAATCATCAGCATTTCCATACATTTCCAACACACTAGAGCAGCAAGAAGTAGAAAGAGAAACACCATTTAAAATCACCCTAGAAAATATAAAATACTTAGGAATATACCTACCAAAACAAACACAGTAATTATATGAAAACAACTACAAAACACTCTCCAAACAAATAAAACTGGATCTCAACAATTGAAAAACCATTGATTGCTCATGGGTAGGACGAGCTAACATAATAAAAATGACAATTCTACCCAAATTAATTAACCTATTTAGCGCCATACCTATCAAGGTACCAAAAAACTTCTTTACTGAATTAGAAAAAACTATAACAAATTTCATTTGGAATAACAAAAGATCAAGAATATCCAGGGAAATAATGAAAAAAAAATGTGAAGGAAGGGGGCCTAGCAGTACCAGATATTAAACTATACTATAAAGTAGCAGTCATCAAAACAATATGGTACTGGCTAAGAGATAGAGAGGAGGATCAATGGAATAGACTTGGGATAAATGACATCAGCAAGACAGTGTATGATAAACCCAAAGAGCCCAACTTTTGGGACATGAATCCACTATTTGACAAAAATTGCTGGGAAATTTGGAAAACAATATGGGAGAGATTAGGTCTAGATCAACATCTCACACCCTACACCAAGATAAATTCAGAATGGGTGAACAACTTGAATATAAAGAGGGAAACTATAAACAAGTTAAGTGAACACAGAATAGTTTACTTATCAGATCTGTGGGAAAGGAAAGACTTTAAAACCAAGCAAGAGTTAGAGAAAATTACAAAATGTAAATTAAATGGTTTTGATTATATTAAACTAAAATTTTTTGTACAAACAAAAACAATGTAGTCAAAATCAGAAGGGAAACAACAAATTGGGAAAAAATCTTTATAAGGCAAAACTCTGACAGGGGTCTAATTACTCAAATATACAAGGAGTTAAAGCAATTGTATAAAAAATCAAGCCATTCCCCAATTGATAAATGGGCAAGAGACATGAATAGGCAATTTTCAGGTAAAGAAATCAAAAGTATCAATAAGCACATGAGAAAGTGTTCCAAATCTCTAATAATTAGAGAAATGCAAATCAAAACAACTCTGAGGTATCATCTCACACCTAACAGATTGGCTAAAATGAAAGAAGGGGAGAGTAATGAATGTTGGAGGGGATGTGGCAAAATTGGGACATTGATGTATTGCTGGTGGAGCTGTGAACTAATCCATCCATTTTGGCTGGCAATTTGGAATCATGCTCAAAGGGCTATAAAAGAATGCCTGCCCTTTGATCCAGCCATACCATTGCTGGGTTTGTACCCCAAAGAGATCATAGATAAACAGACTTGTATGAAAATATTTATACCTGCGCTTTTTGTGGTGGCAACAAATTGGAAAAGGAGGGTATGTCCTTCAATTGGGGAATGGCTGAACAAACTGTGGTATATGCGGGTGTTTGAATACTATTGTGCTAAAAAGAATAATAAACTGGAGGAGTTCCAGGCGAACTGGAGAGACCTCCGGGAACAGATGCAGAGCGAAAGGAGTAGAGCCAGAAGAACTCTATACACAGAGACTGATATACTATGGTAAAATTGAATGTAATGGACCTCTGTACCAGCAGCAATACAGTGACCCAGGACAATTCTGAGGGATTTATGGTAAAGAATGCTACCCACATTCAGAGAAAGGACTGCAGTAGAGGAAACATATAAGAAAAACAACTGCTTGAACGCATGGGTCGAGGTGGACATGATTGAGGGTGTGGACTCGAAACTACCACACCAATGCAACTACCAACAATTTGGAAATTTTTCTTGATCAAGGACACATGACAAAACTAGTGGAAATGTGCATCGGCCATGGGTGGGGGGAGTGCAGGGGGGTGAAGGGGAAAGTAGGAGCATGAATCATGTAACCATGTTAAAAATGAATATTAATAAATGTTTGAAAAAAAACAAATAAGTTAATAAAAATATGATTCTTTTTTAAGAGAAAAAAACAAAAACAAATAAATAATTTAATAACCAAAAAAAAAAAGACTACCTGTCTTTTGATCCAGCCATAGCACTATTTGGATTATACCCCAAAGAGATAATAAGGATAAAGACTTGTACAAAAATATTTATAGCCTTGCTCTTTGTGTTAGCAAAAAATTTGAAAATGGAAAATGTCTTCAATTGGGGAATGGCTGAACAAAATGAGGTATTTATTAGTGATGGAATACTATTGTGCTCAAAGAAATAAAGAACTGGAGGAATTTCATGTGAACTGGAGGAATTCCATCTGAAATGGAATGACCTCTAGGAATTGATGCAGAGTGAAAGGAGCAGAACCAGGAGAACATTATGCACAGAGACTGATATACACTGTGATATAATCGAACATAAGGGATTTCTTTACTAGCCACAATGCAAGGATCCAGAGGAAGGCTGAGGGACTTATGGGAAAGAAAACTAGCCACATTCAGAGGAAGAACTGTGGGAGGAGAAACACAGAAGAAAAACAACTGCTCGAACACATGGGCTGATGGGGATATTTTTGGGGATGTAGACCCTAAATGATAACTCTAGTCAACTATCAATAATATGGAATTAGGTTTTGATCAATGATATATGTACAACTCAGTGGAATTGTGCATTGGCTAATGGGGGTTAGGGCGGTTTGGGGGGAGAGGGAAAGAACATTATACATTAATTATACATTAAATTTTGACATTTGTCCTCTGACCTCATTGTTCTACTGAAGCTATTCTATACAAATAATTGCCTTTTCACAAAACTCCCTCTTTCTCTGCTTCTGTGTAGTCATTAATATTACTGATTGATTTCCTCTCCCAGATACTCTGTATTTTGTAGGAGAATATATTTATATCCTATGCCATACTATCCTATTTTTTCTCCTATATTGCTTCTACTCCTCTCTCATTATCTTTTCATGGTTCTGTATCCTGGTCATGAAGAGGAAACTAAAGTGTCTTTCAGAGACATAAGTTCTGAAATCTCTTTATTCTCCTTTTACTTTTTTATTTTATTAACCCTCAGAATTTAATTTTCATCTATAAAATTGCCTTCATGTTTACTCTTATGAACACACACACATTTATCATAATATTAATATATACATAGGACTAAATGTATGGTTTCAAATATATATATATATATTACCCATATATTAAGATGGTGATTATATTCATTTATATATATTTATATGTATATCACTTTCAATTGATGTGTCTTACATTTAAAGAACACACTAGTAATTTTCTCTGATTAATGAATGGTAAGACTTTACTCTACACCTTTATTACCTTCATGAAAAATAGACATGTGTCATATCTGAAACCCAATTATTCATTGAATTCCAATTTTATTATCAATTCGAAGGTATAAAGAAATAATTTTTTAAGTTGGAAAAAATTGGAATAATATCCTAGTGGTGTAGATGATTTCACTTTGATTTTCTTTCCTAGGCAATGATTTTCTTTCCTAGGTGGTATTATGAGAAACAAGAAACTTGATCATCTATATTTATCTATGAATAACAGCAAAAACAATAATATAATTGTAGAACCTAATACCTTTCTTACTTGCCTCCCCATGAGAGATTTTGAGGCAGAAAGATAGCCCAGTTTTAGAGCTCTTGACTTGGAGACATGAACATCTGATGACATGTGACACTGAACAAATTATTAAACACCTGTCAGCCTCAGTTTCTTCTTTCGTAAAGTGGGAAAAATAATTACCTCTATTTTCCAACAATGCTCTTAGGCCAGCATTATTAGAAATTATTAGAAATAAGAGATCATCTATATTATTAGAATTAGGAGATCATCTATATTAGCCAGTAAATATAACAACAAAATCATAATATAATTTTATAACCTGGTCTCTCTCTTAGTGGCTTCCCTGTGATAAATTTAGAGGCAGAAATATGAACCAGGGTATAGAGCTCTTGACTTGTAATCTTGTACATCTGATGATGTGTGACCCTGGACAAGTCACTTAACATAAATATGTCTCAGTTTTCTTTTCTGTTCAGTGGGAATAATAATATCTACTTCCCAAAGATGGCATAAGGAAAAATATATATTTGAAGTAATTTGCAAACCTTGGAATGCTATATAAATATTTTATTACTATTTTCATTTCCACTACTATTTCTAATTATGAGACTATTGGATATCAAAATGATTAACTTTGTAAGTCTTCATGTAGTCAAAACAAAAATTTCACAACCTTTACCAAGAGATTCAGTATTTCTCTATTTCAGTAGAGGATATATTTAAACAAAGCTGAGATGAAGGCACATAACAACTGGTTTGCAAATAGTCATTCTTAGCACTCTCCTCTCTCCATTACATGATGTTAGTTTTTCTTGGGAACAGACCTGACTATGCAATATGCTTATTCATAAAAATATATTCCATTTCTTATCTTCTTTTTCTTCAACATAAAGTCTCTTTAAATCACATTTAAATCTTTCCTTTTTTCTCCAGTCTTGTTCAAAGGAAGGTTTCTTTTTTTTGAACGAAGTCTGTTCTTCTAAATGTATGTTTGATCTGATTTCCAGATGTCTTCTTTGTAAGCTTTTTTCTCTATCTCTTCTCCCCATCTAATCTGAAGTTAAAGGATAAACAATAGTCTACTTCAATAGTATCACCCTGAACTTCCTCTCCTTTTCTCATGCTTTGAAATGTGATTTCTGACCTTATCATTCAATTGACACTTTTTTTTCCTACAACTTCAGGTTCTATAACACCTCATCCCTGAATGAATTAGATGGAAAATAGGAATTACTGAACCACTCTATGTGATAGCCAGGGACAGAACCACAGAATCTTTCCCACCTCAGTGTAGAGATTAAGGCATTACATCAAGAGTGTAAATGAACATTTGAGCCTAATTGGTTCAAATTGCTGATATTTTCAAAATGTTTTGTAGTGATGAAACTGAAACTTAAAGAAAGAATGACATTAGTCCAATGAGACATAGGCAATAAGTCACAGAGCTAGAATTTGAGCACAATTCCTCTACTTCCAAAGAAAACATTTTTCCAGAATAAAATTATGCTGCATAGAGACATGATTTATTTATTTATTTATTCATTAATTCACTGATTCTTTTATTCATCCATTTATTTATTTAAAATTATATATTAAAAACCCTTACTTTCCATCTTAGAATTAACACTGTGTATTGGTTCCAAGGCAGAAGAGGGGCAAGGCCTAGGCAATGTAGTTTAAATGATTTTCCCAGGGTCACATGGTTAGGAAGTGTCTGAAGTCAAATTTGAACCCAAGACTTCCCATTTCTAGGCCTGGGTCTCATTCCACTGAACCATCCAGCTGCCCCCAAAATTGATTTTTATAAGAGGACAAAGCCCCTGCTTACCTAATCTAAAGAACATTTTTTTTTAATTTGAGAAGACAATAAATGATATGTATGAGTGTTTTAAAATCCAATTGGAAGAAGAGAACATCTTCATATAGGGGAAACGAGATGGTGATACATAGGAGGCAGAAATAAAGACTCGGAGACTAAAATCTCTTAAACCTCTAAGTTTACATATAAATTGAATTCTGAAATGATGGGTTCTGGATTATTGCATGTAGATAGAACATTTGCATTGGTTTTCCTTTACCCATAAAACCTCTCAGCCTTTTTTCCCCTTTTTTTCTGAACACAAAAGACAGTGCTGAGCCACACTGGGCAAGAGGATTTCTTTATCTTGAGTCACTTAAATTCTTATGCTTTAAAGTTACTTCCTCATGAGTACCTCCTTTTCCCTTAGCTTCATTCCCTTTTGGCCCAAACCATGCTTTTTGGATAAATTCTTCCCCAGTTATCTAAAATTTAAATATCTGTTCTCAGATATTGTGTCTATGTTTCTGTATCTCTGTCTCCTACTCCACTTTATACATATCAGTTTGACTTCTCTCTATCCCATTAAAATTTGTTTTTTTTTTCTTTTTTTTTCTCTCCACACACTTAGCACAGAGAGTGGTCAATAGGCATTTGTCTACTCTGCTTTTTCACTGAATCATTCAATAAGTATTCAGTAAGACATTTTGCTAGGCTCTAGGTATGTAACCATCTAATTAAAATTACTCTCCTGTTTTTGCAGCAGCTGTGTATTATACTAAGGCAGTCACTTACCAGGCTGGTCTCAATCAGTCAAGCAGAAAGTACAACTGCACCAGTCATTGTTTGAGGATCTATATATGTATGCATGATCATCCATGTAACCTATAGGGAAGGTCCAGTGTTATGTTATAATGACTTTATAATGACTGACATGTCTGAGCTGATTTCTCTGCAGGGCTATAATTATTATGTCATCTACAGAGAATTTACACAGTCAGGGCTACCTGGGACCTGTTTAAAAGAAAGCTAACTTTTGTTTCAAGTGTGTATTACTGTCTACAAATACTCTTGCTTATTTAGAATCACTAATGCAGCATCAATTAACAGGTGAGGGAGAAATTTATCTTGTCTGTAGGGAAAAAAAATGGAAGCAGTCAAAAAATGTCAGGGGTCTCAGGGAGATATAATGAGGACATGAGCCAGTGGCTTGGGATTCTAGGTGAGGTGTTCTTTTGGTTATAGCCCAGGGGCTCTCATCCAATTGACACAATTTTGTCTTTGTTACACCTCTCCCTGTAGTCTCTTGGTTTTGTATTCTTATAATTCAGAAGAGATTCAAGATCAAGAAGCCAATTCCACATTAGGAATTGATGACCAATGCTGCTCAAGATTTTCTCATTTTCCATGTTTCACAGAGAAGGAGACCAAAGAATTGGGATAAAAATCAGAAAATACACATTAGGTTTGAGGGGTTAAATCTTTCCTGATCCTCCTCCTCTTTACTCCTTTGTCTGTATTGATAGACTAGAAATGTATTGGCTTATGTTATCATAGTCACATACCTTCATAATTCCTTAATTTCTTCAACTACCACAGCCTACATTTAGACCTCTGATGAAAAGTTATTAGCAGAGATGCCTAAGTAAAACAAAGGTTCCAAGCAAAAAAAGAAAAAGTTTTGTTGAAAGAGGGCTGGTCTCACCACAAAACCAAACTCTAGTCAAGACCAAAGACCCTGAGCTCTTGGGAATGGCACATTTTATACCAAAAAGACAGGTTCTTGGATGACAATAAAGAAGCATAAAAATTGTAGTTGTACAGAATAGGAAGACTGGAATGTAAAAAAATGAAATACCTATCAATAATGACAATTGAGTTAAAAAGAAGACCTAAGTACTCAGCAATTAGACTCAAATAGTGAAAAATCATCAGAAATATGGGTGTTACACAGCTGATTAAGCAGGATATAGTTCTGCACAAAGATGCAAATCTAAAGAAGGTGACTAGAAGTCCTCAAAGTGGTAACTAATATCTATTTTGGGACTATTCTGTATAAGGGTGCCCAGAAAAGTCCATATACTCAACTTTTGTTAAGATTGCTTGAATGTGTTAGATTTACATCTTGATTGCATCAAAAAAATCTGCTAGAGTAAGGTTACAAGTTCAAGGCAGAATTCACTGACAAAAATACCGATACAATTATATGATAGTGACTGTCTTATGCTTAGTATAGTGATTAAATAAAAACTTATACTAATATACTAATAATACAATGATCATTATAAAAGGGCCTAGGGGATTTCTCACTCATAGACCCTATCTAATGAAATAATGTTCCTCACATTAATTGTCCCATCACAGACAAGTATTCCACTTCTGTGATCAAGACCTTTCTTTGCTGGTCTAAACTTTTCACATTTTATTTCTCCTTTCCCCTTATACATCCCATGCAGTCAACTAAACTTTTATTAGGCTCCTATTAAATGCCAACATGGTAGCTAGGTGGTTCAGTGGAGAAAGTGATAAGCCTAGAATTAGAAAGATTCCTGGTCTTGGTTTCACTTTCAATTAACATAACTACACACATTTGAAATTCTAGCTCAAGTGTTATTATGGAACTAAATTCTTATTCTGGTAATGTACAGAGACTCTTGTCTGAGATTAAATTCTTCCTACGAATCACATAGTTACCACCTCTAATTTTTCAAATCACATTCTAAGCATCGATAAAGCTATTAATTATTGATTTTCTGCTTACAAAATAGTTATTAGAGCCTTGGTTTTGAGCCAAAAAAGATCCAATTTCAAAAATGTCTCAGATGCTCATGAATTTGATCCAAAGGTAAGTTACCTAACCTCTTTCATTCTCAGTTTCCTCATTCATCAAGTGGGAACAAAAATAGGTTATTTTGAGGAACAAATGAGACAATATGCAAAGGGGCCTGCAAACCTCAAAGGAATATATAAAACTTTATTGTAATTTCATCCATTCCCTACACTTTGCGACTCATTTTGGGTTTTCTTAGCACAGATATTATAGTGGTTGGTCCTTTCCTTCTGAAGCTCATTTTACAAATGAAAAAACTGACACAAATAGAATTTTGACTTTCTCCAGGGTCACACAACTCTTAAGTGTCTCAGGCCAGATGTGAATTCAGGTCTTCCTAACTTCAGAAAGTGCAGTGCTCTATCTAATGCAAATCCTAGCTGCTCATATAAAAGCTATTTGTTATTAATAATGTCAGTATAAATAACAAAGCCAAAAATAAAGGAAATGATGCATTTTATGAAGTATTGGTGATGAGTATGATTTCTAAACACACTTAATAACCAGGTCTCAGAGATTAAAAGATGGAGTGACATCAGAGGAACAGAGAGAGGATTAGTCTAATAAGACCATTTTGTGTGGAAAGAAGAGAAAGTTAGGGAGAACTTAATTGTTTAAAATATGCATTTCAGTTTCATTCAATATTTTATTTTTCCATAGCCTTCCTCCCTTATGATAAGATTAATGTCTGCCAGATTTCTAGTTTTCTGCCTTCCTGCTTTCCATGAAGTAATGGCTACATGTTTGTTTTCCATCCACTGATGACAAGAAATTTGATCATTTTTTAAAAATTATATATTTTAATTGTAGTTAAGAATTTTTATTTGTTTTCTGATATATTGTAATTAATTTTCTCTTCTATGCTTCTTCATTTCTTCTTCCCTAACATGGCGGGTAATGTGATATAGGCTATATATGTTCTATCATGCAATACATATTTCTATATTCTTCATTTGCAAAATAAGATATATGTTGCTCATAGAAGGGGAAAAAATTAATGTAGGAATTTAAGTGAAAATGGTATTTTTCAGTCTATCGTTTCCTCCTATGCTCATGAACAGTCTTTTTAATCCCGAGTCCCTTTTATTTATTTTGGATTCTTGCATTGATGATAATAGTTGTCATTCAAATTATTTGGCAATTTATTTATCCTGAAAGATTGAATCTGCCAGGTACTCACATGCTATAAGTACCTTCTGCCTCTCTGATTTGACACTGTGACTATTGGACAGGTCAATTGGGTGCAGAGGCTTTATATAATAAAAGGACTCATAATAGTCTTCTACCCATTTCCTAAATAAGTATCCTGAATTTGGGTTTCCATAAACTTACCCATCATTCCTTCTTTCTCTAGGAAACTCATTATTGGGAATTCTCATCATCCTTCATGTTATATTATTTTTTATAAATCTCATTAGTACTCATATCCTCTCTGTTTGCATTCTTTTAGTGGAAGATGGGGCTATAGACTCACAGTCCCTATTTAAGAAAGGGTCGTGCATAGTCTTCTCCCCATTTTCCAATAGCTACTACTTTACAACCTCTCTGAATTTCTCCATAATGCCTCTATGATGGATCAAACCCTCCTCCCAAGCTTTTCCATTTCCTATTCTGAATTGTTTTCATTAATTAGATTGTAATATTCTGGAAAACAGGGACTCAGTTTCTTTTTCTTTCTTTTGATTTTAGTCATATCCCTAGCACTTAATAAAATGTTTGATATAGTAAAAAATATTTATGAATACTGACTATTCAGGATATTTGTTGTATACTCTAATGGTAGAATATTTTTTCTCTCTCTCTACTCATATTCTGTATTTACTCACACAAATCTCCACTGCTGTTTCATCTTCTGTGAGAAATGATAAGTTATTCATATTTAGTTTCACCCTCACCTCTATTTATTTAATTAGAACAAATTAAAATCACCTTGGATATGTTTATAAACTTATATTTATTTAATTCTTACTGTGTCTATCATTCTTTTAAGAATCTAAGACAGTCTTTGACCTAAAGGAGCTTACAAAATAATGAGGAGGACAAACAAAGAAACAAATATATGCACATCAAATAATATATAAGAAAAATGGGAAATAATACACAGAAGGAAGGCAGTATATTTATTTATTTAAAAAAAAAACAAAACCCTTACCTTCCATCTTGGAATCAATTCTGTGTATTGGCTCCAAGGCAGAAGAGTGGTAAGGGTAGGCAATGGGGGTCAAGTGACTTGCCCAGGGTCACACAGGTGGGAAGTGTCTGAGGTCAGATTTCAACCCAGGACCTCCAGTCTCTAGGCCTGGTTCTCAATCCACTGAGCTACCCAGCTGCCCCCAAGGCAGTATATTTAAAAGGGGTTGGAGAAGGCTTCCATTAGAAGTAGAATTTTTTTTCATTTTTATTTCTATAAAATAAATATACTAATAATTTATATTAAATTATATTTAAAAAATCATTCTGAATTATCTCCATTCTTCCTTTCTCTCCTCCAAATAATGAGAATGCAAACAATGTGATATCAACTATATATGTGAAATGGAAAGCATTTTCATATTATGTTGTGAAAAAAGCAAAAATCATGAACGAAACCATTCTTCTTTAATCTCCATTCACACTTTAGCTGATCTCTTTCTAGAGAAGTATAGAATTTTTCATCAAAGTTTTCTGAAATTTTTTTGGTTTATTGTATGAAAGGGAATTTTTAAAATTTCCTTTGTCTATTTTAAGTTAATCAATTGGGAACTTGAAATACTCCTACTTAACCCTTAGGAAGTCACTAACAAAAAGAGTTCACACTTACTTAGTTATTAACACTTAGTCCTAAAAGATCACAAGCCCCTCCAACAACCCTCAGTGCTAGGCAAATTGAGAGATTTTAATTGGTTATTGAGATGTGATAGACCAGCCCACAGTGAAAGGAAGGAGAAAACAGAGAGACAGGAAGTGATGTGGAGAAAACTGCTTATAAAATCCAGCTTTAGAAATTCTGACTTATGCTGCCTTGGTGGCTCTTGATGAGGGAGGACTTCTGGAGTTCTGCATTGTTGTATCTGGGTTGTTGGGTCTTCTTCATTGGAGGGATTCTTCTGCTTTGGACTTCTGCATTGGAGATTGATTCCATGCAGGTAAGACTCTTATTAAAGAGACTACCATGACTCCTGGTTGGAAATAGGGACCTGAGGGAGCCTTTGTTGGAGATGAGCTGTATTTCTTCATATCAGCAATTATAGGGTATTTAGCTAGGCAATATTTTCTGCCTCCTTCCTACCTTTCCTTCTTTACTATCTCTACCCTGCTATAATAAAGTTACTAAAGCTACTAACATATTCATAGTTTAATTTTTAATTTTTATAAACAGTGACCACAATAATTCTTTTTATCTCATAAATTTATTCAAACCATTTTTAACCTTAACAATTGTCTTGATCAGAGTAACTATTTTTCCATAGATGTTTTTCATAATATTGGTGTTATTATATATAACTTTCTTTGGTTCTGCTCACTTGACTTTGAATCAGATGACATAACTTCTGAGGTTTCTCTGTAACAATTCCTATTGAAATTAAATATAATATAATCATATTACAACCATTCTAATCCAACTATTACTTTTATTTTAAATCCATTACTAAGTTAATGGGCATTCTTCCAAATTCCAAGTCTTTGATACAAGAAATAGGTTCATGGCCAAGTTAAAAAGGAAATGGATCTCATTTTTGGTGAGGAACCTTTGTATACTACCTCTCCTTGGCTGACACAGTGAGTCACTGAATCTAAACTATATTATTGTTGTGAATTTTGATTTGAATTTGAGTAATTTTAGGATAAGAAACTTGCTACATCCCAGAATCCAGAAGTCGAACCTGTTCAGAGAAGATGTCATGAACATGCCTACAGAGACCACACCCTGCATCAGAAGATCTAGAGTGAATTTTGGGATGGGCTAACTGAACTATGGGGTGTTTAAAGCATTTGTTTAGAATGTATACTCTTATGTCAAAGGGGACTGCCCCAAAATTGGCTTTTTTGTCAATGTAATAATCATTGATTTTGTTCCCTTTTCCATTTATCCACAAATTATTGTAATTTATTAGTTAATTATATTTAAGTGATCTCTTCGGGGAGACTGGTTTCCCAAAAAGAATCACAGAGGGGAATGTATAGCTAGAAATATTTTGAACCCCTAAAATGACATTATCCAAAATTCATTTCTGTATTACCTAGAATGCTTTTCCCTTTGTCCATGTTTCCATGGTCAAGTTTGTATAAGTTCTGATGCTTTGCCTCTCTTCTTCCTCTCTTCTTCATGAGCATGGCTGAGTTAGTTATTTGACTTGTTTTTTACTTTAGCTTTTTATGTTACTTTAATATTAATAAAACTTTATAAAACACAATCCTTTGATTTTGCATATTAATTTTAATCTCTATAATTGGCTGACTATTCAGGATATTTGTTGTATACTCTAATGGTAGAATATTTTTTCTCTGTCTCTACTCATATTCTGTATTTTCTCACACAAATCTCCATTATTTTTTCATGTTCTGCGAGAAATAATAAAAGTTATTCATAAATAGTTTCACCCTCACTTCTATGTTATTTAATTTGAACAAATTGTACTCGCCTATTTCCTCCTTAAGCTCCACTAGTTTCTCCTTTAAAAATTTGAATGCTATACCATTTGGTGCACACATGTTGAGTGCTGATATTTCCTCATTGTCTATACCAGTGATAGGCAAACTACAGCCTGTGGGCCAGATGCAGCCCCATGAAATGTTCTATCTGGCAGCTCGGCATTATTCTTAATCTGATGAATACAATGAGTAGAATACAATATCTCTTTTAATCAGTTCTATTTTTACTTTGGCTTTGTCACATATCATGATTGTGACTTCTGCCTTCTTTTTCTCAGCTGACACCCAAAAGATTTTTTCTCCAGTTTTCTTTAACTTTACCCTGTGTGTGTCTACCTGACTCATGTATGGTTTTTGTAGAAAACATATGGTAGGATTTTGGTTTCTAATCTACTCTGCTATTTGTTTCTGTTTTATGGGTGAGTTTATCCCATTCACTTTCAGAGTTATGATTACCACCTGTGTATTCCCCAACATTTTCATTTCATCTCATAGTTCTGCCATTTCTTCTTTCACTATTTCCTTTTAAACAAGTGGTTTGCTTTTAATCAGTCACTGAAATTCCCACCCTTATTTTACTTACCTTTCTGCCCCCTCCCTTTTTCCCATCTTATAATTTTTTTAGGGTCTATTACATTCCCTCCCCCCCTTTCTTACCCTAAATTTTTGTACTTCCCATCCCATTCCCCTCCTTGGTTTTTCCTTTCTCACTTTCCTTGTAGGGTAAGATATAATTTGATTCCCCAATGGATCTAGATGCTTTTCCATCTCAGAATTGATTCCAATGAGAGTAAAGTTTAAATATTATCTATTAGCACACTCTTCCTCCCTTCTTATGTTAGTATTCTTCCACTCCCCTTTCCATGTGCCTCTTTCTTATTCCTTAAAGCTTTTCTGGGTGCCATCTTCTTTTCCCCTCCCTTTTTTTATTTTTGCATATCATGTTAAACCACTTAGTACCCCAACCTCTATTTATGAATATTTTTCTAATCACTATAATAGTGAATACCATTTTTCGGAGTTACAAATAACATTTTCCCACATAGGAATGTAAACAACTTGACCTTATTGAAGCCCTTAAAGAAGAAAATTTAAAAAATATATTTTTTATTTCCCCTCACTTTCTTATTTTCCTTTGCATATTTCTTTTGAATTTTGCGTTTGGATATCAAACTTTCTTCTTGGTTCTGGTGTTTTTTTTATTATTACTTATAAATTTTCTTCTTTGGTGAATGCTCATACTTTCCCCTGGAGGTATATAGTCAATTTTGATGGGTAAGTGATCCTTGGTTGTAGACACAATTCTCTTGCCTTTCTGGATATCACTTTCAATGTCTTGTGGTACTCCATTGTGGAGGCTGCCAGATCCTGTGTAATCCTGATTGGTGCCCTTGATATCTGACTTGTCCCTTTCTGGCTTCTTATAATATTTTCTCTTTAGTTTGGAAACTCTTGAATTTAACAATTACATTCCTGGGATTTGTCTTTTGAGAATTTAATATAGAGTGTAATATATGGAGTCTTTGAATGTCTATTTTGCCCTCTTATTGAAGAATATCAGGGCAGTTTTCTTGGATAATTTCTTGTAGTATAATGTCAAGATTTCTGTTCATTTCTGGATTTTCAGGTAGAATAATGATTCTCAAATTGTTTCTTCTCAATCTGTTTTCAAGATCATTAATTTTCTCAGTCAGATATTTCATGTTTCTTTATATTGTATCACTCTTTTAACTTTGCTTCATTAATTTTTGCTGTCTTGTGAGATCATTGGCTTCTATTTGCCCAATTCTGGTGTTTAAAGAGTGGATTTCTGATATGTTCTTTTGATTTTCCTTTGCAGTTTGGTCTATCATGCTTTTCATGGTTTCCAGCATGTCATTTCTGGTCTTCAATTTGCTTATCATTTCATTTGATTTATGGGCTTCTTTTTCTAATTGGGAAATTCTCTCTTTTAAAGTGTTAGTTTCTTTGTGAACTATTTCTCACTTTTCTTACCAGTTTTCTTCTATCTTTCTCATAATCTCAGATTTGAACTCTTCAAGAGCTTGTGACACATTTCTTTTTTTTTTGTTTGTTTGAAGGTTTGGATGTGTTTACTTGGCTGCTGATCTCTGCTATCTCCTCTGTAGTCTGGATTTTTTCTCCATAAAAATCATCCAGCTTCATTGCTTTCTTCTTCTTATTTTTGTTGGTTGAAGATTGTATTTCTTGAGCATTGCTGGCCACTGCTATGCTGGTTTTTCCTTTCTTTCCCTGACAAAAGTCTTAGTGAGGAGGGAAGGTTCTCTGTATATGGAGCTACAGAGCAGTTTTTGCCTGAGGCAACTTTTCAAGGCTCTGTGGCTTCTACTGTGTGCTGCCCCTCTCTGCTCTATCTCTATGCCCAGGGTTCACACTCTTCAGTCTCCTTTGGTCCCATGACTAGCTGCTCTCAGGCAGTAACTCCCTGGCATTCTTAGACAGCTCCCAAGAACCCAGAGATTGCCCCTCTCTCACTCTGATTCTGGCTTGCTTGATCTGACTCTGGGACTGTAGATGGTGTGTGGGAGGGTTGATCAGCTCACATTTTGGTGGGAGCTATTTCATCCCCATATAGCATAGAAATACTGAAATCCCACATACCTTAAATGCTTCACCCTACTGTAGAGCCCATTCACTCATCTTAACTTGGTTTTTTTGTCCTTTTGAGGGACTCTGTATTGGTCAGTGTTGAAGAGAGGAAGAGTCCTACGTCTAAACTGCAGTCATCTTTACCTGGAAATTTCTCTCTTGATTTTTTTTTGTAATCATCCTTTCCATTAATTCTTATGGTATAATAGTATTGTACTAAAATCATATACCACAACTTATACAGCCATTCCCCAACTCATGGATATCCTTTCAGTTTTCAGTTCAAGGGAACTATTCTATGACAATGTGTCTAGTGACTTAAGGATCAAGCTAATATACTGTTAACAGTCTATCCTCTTGGTCTCATGTCCTCTTGCAATGTTGAAGGATCTCTGAAAGTATATTGAGGTATAAAACCTACAATTAAGGTTTGACTCTTCAGTTTTGTTTCTTTTCTGTTTGTAATATTTCTATTTACTTTGTTATAAATTTTGGGTATATAATTTCCCACATTGCAATAATTCATAGCAGACATTTTCTGGTTCTCTCTACTCATTTTGTTCACAGTTTCAGACACTGAATTATGTTTCATTAATATTCATGTTCCCTAATTATTGTAGTTGTTCACCAATAAAGTTCACTACATTGTAGAAATAAACTTTCATTTATGTGACATATATAATATAATTACATATTATTTAGCTGCTTATTATATATGTAAATATTGTACTATTTATAGTTTTTACTTATCATAACAAAAATAATGCTACCATGTGGAAATCTCTTTATCATCTCTGATAATCTGATGACAGTTTAATTGATAAGGAAATAAGGATAGGACAAGGGAAATGTCTTTTACCTCATGCTTCCAGCTCTGGATCCAGGAGCCTGGAGTTTATTATATATATTTTCACACAAAGAACACAAAGAAAAACTTACATCTCATGGTTACAAATCACACAAAAGAAAATCCTTGGAGGCTTCAAAGTAAAGATAGAACAGGGTCCAAGGCTGAATTCTAGCTGCCTCGATATCAGCAAGCAAATTCTGAGAATCATAACTATATTCTATAGATATCATAAATGAATTGAGTCTTGTATTTTTTATAGAAGGACTGTACCTGGATGGATGAAGTTTTTCCTGCTCTGACCTTGGCTGACTTAGGAATATTTTTAGAGCTTAGGGATCTTAATTTTCTTGTAGAGGAATTGTTAACCCAGTAACTGCTGGTTTGTTTAAAGCTTTCCAATGGTACCTATAATGTTATTAAGAAAAGGTGTGGATCTGAAAAGGAGGCAAAAGAGGAGTCTCAGATGTTCATCTATTTAAGACTCTGTTTCTCTTATTGGCCTCCCACACTTACCAGTATTAGGAAGTGTATATGAAGGACTTTAAGTATCAAACAGGATGATTATTTTTGTTGCTGTTAGCATTTTGATAAGTTATAGAGAAGTCAAAGATTCAGTAAAATGTCATCAGGAATTTTTTAAGTTGACAAGAAAGACTAGGACAATTAATCTGAAATGTATTAGAAATAAAGGCCATCTTTTTGTGACACAATTGACCATGCTGCTTACTTCTACTATTGATTCCCTTTACATCCCATTTCCAACATGTACAGCACCTAGTTGGTGCTTTGGGGATGATGATCTGTTCAAAGTCATTCTTTAACAGCTAACATACTTCCACTTTGCTATACTCTACCTAGTTCTGTAATTCTTATACCCTGGACATCAATGTTTAATTTCTGATCCCTGTCCTCCAATATCTTCTCCATTATTCATATATTGGTACCTTTATTTCACAAGCCTCAACTTCCATGCAAAATTTGATATCTAACCAACCTTCCATTGCACTCTATAGAATACTGGCTACATAAATAATAGTATTATATTATTTTAAAACTTTTTCTTTTCCTATTTCTTCCAACTCAGAGTCATTGAGACCTTTTTACCTACATATGGAATGTCATCCCTGGCAACACTTTTTACTTTCATACATTTTTGTTTACTAACTTTCCATGCCACATCAACAAACATGGTAAGAGAGTCAGAATATTCCTTGATCCCCATTTCTACTTTCAGATGCTCCCATTAGAGATATGACTCACTTCTCCTCGAAAGAATGTTATCCAATTAATATTTATTGTTGTTCAGTTGTGTCTGACTCTTTATGTTCCTATTTAGGTTTTTCATGGCATACATACTAAAGTGATTTTATATTTTCATCATCAGTTCATTTTATTAAGGAAGAAGTTGAGATGAACAGATTTAAATTACTTTGTCACAGAGCTAGTAAATATTTTTGGCCAAATTTGAACTTATCTCTTCTTGACTCTTGGCCCTAATCTCTATTCATTGTGCCACTTATTAGCCCAGGCATACATATCAGTAAATCAATATTATGTTTTTTTAACCAATCCTTGAAACATTACTGAGTTTCCTGTCTTCTCAATATGATTCTTTCTTGATCATCTCCCATATTACTTGCAATTACTCCCTCTTTCCTATTTGTTTCATTGAAACCTTTTTTCTTAATTGAAATCTTTATAACATTCTATAAAAACCCTAGCATTCAAATGAGACTGTCTGGATTCCTCTGCCTCTATCAGAGTGTCTAGGAGAAACTGTCACTTACTCTCCACATGGATGAAGTGCCAGGCCCCCTGCACCAAGACTGAATGTTTTCCCCACCCCTAATACTGCATGTCATGTTACTTCCCCCTCCCAGAAATACCTCACCCTTACTTACCCCACACAGGGAAGGGAAGAAGAGCTCCTGTTGGGCTGCAAGATGGGTAAAGGGAGGAATGTCCTCAGTGAATGTAGAGAAGGGGAGGGGAATTGCCCAAACATCCCACTTCCCTCTAGCTTTGCAGCTTGTGAGTCACCCACATTATCCTTTCTGTACTCTCATTCTGTTGCTGGGTAGAAAGGCTGGTGATGTGAAAAAAAATGTTGTCACATACAGTGGAGAGTGGGAAGGAAGCAGCATTGCCCTAGTCCTTCTTTCTTTCAAGTAATGAACTCTGGTGGGACCAGGGAGGTGGAGTGAGTAAGACAATCTGGTGTCCACAGAGAGTGCTTTATGTGCCATCTTTGGAACCTGTGCAATAGGTTCACCATCATTGGCTCATGCTATCTGACAAAGAGTGGCTGGCGACTTGATTCAGGAGATTAAATTACCAGGATTGCAAGGGGAATTAGATCTAGCTAGAGAAGACCAGGGAATATGTACATAATAATGATAACACATACTTGACATGATATCTTGAAAATACAGCTCTGACTGGAGAAGTGAAATGGACTTAATACAGTATGAGATTAATAATACATAACCCTAAGGAAATCCCACCATTTCAGCCTGGAAAAATGATGACTCTTTAGAGGTTCATTTAGATGTTTTGGAATTGTTCATAATCCACCAAAGGAGTTAAAATTGAGAAATCAATGTTTCTTCCCAATCCATTAATCCTGCTCCTCACTTTAAGGAATATTTCACATGATTGGCTTTGGTATTCCTCAAAGTCCCTTCCAGTTGAATCTTTTCAAGTCTCTATGCCTATATAGTTATTTTCTGTGTATTTGTACTTCAGGGTGATAGAGGCCTTGTATCTTTTCAGTCTTTCAGTGAGCACAATCCCTGAGAATCTGTTTATCAGCACTGATCAAAAGAAAAGGGCTGACTGTTGGATATCCCAGAGAGAGAAAGATTGAGGTTTGTATAATCCAAGTGTTTGGGTATTTAAAATAGGACATAGACAGCATAAAAATGGGACTGAATATATTAAACAAAACAAAGTTGCTCACTAGAAGTAGGATAGCTTGAGTAGCTCTGGTTTCAGCTGATATTTTGGTGGATTGACTATTATGAATATGTTCAACATATCTCTTGTGTCTGTGCAGTATTACAACCATATAGACACTAGAACTAGTCATAAAACACAGAAACAAAGAATCATGGACAAATGAATAGATTTTGATTTTTATGTGATTTTCATTATTCATATCTAGGATTCTATAACCAGTGTTGCATCCATATTTACTGTCTGTGCTATTCTGAGGGCTAATTTGGAGGAAAAATAACAACAAATGTAGAAGTAGATTGAATACCCAGCATAAAAGAATGCACTGAATGATGCATTTTGGTGCTCTGATTTTGAGCTGTGCCCATCTAGAGTTGTTGGGACAAATGGTGATAGCCTGGAAGGCACTCAAGAGACAGGTGCTATCTAGGGAGAGACCTCGACCTATTGCCTGCATGTATGTGATTATTCTAATTCCCAGCTCTTCCAGTAAACATTTCATTTTCCAAATCCTTGTTGCACTGGGTATTCCCCCAAAGAGAAGAAATATAGCATTGGAAAAGGCCAAATGGCTGATAACTAGGTTTTTAGGTCTCATCCTATGAGAAATGAGGAAATTATAGATGTTTAGGAATAGGATGACACAATTCCATAGAACTCCAACTCCAGTTACTTGCAAGTATATGATTCCCAGGATTTCATCATCAGTCATCATTTCCTAGCTGTCTTGTGAAAATGATTTGCTTTCCAATTCAACATAATCTATGGAGAAACACAGGATATTATTCTCATTATTTGCTAAAATATTCTCATTGAAATTCACTTACCTTCTGATCTCCTTTATGAGCACCAAAAAACTTCTCCAAAAAAAGTAGTGCTTTGCTACTGAACCATAAATTTCTCCTCTTGGATTTAAAAATATATATTATTTTTTCTTTCCCAATGTTTGAATGCCCAAGGATATGTAGGTGGCTCAGTGAAAAGAGTGATGGACCTGGAGTCAGTAGGACTTGAGTTTAAATCTAGCCTCATTCACTTAAAATGATTGTATAGGGGGCAGCTAGGTAGCTCAGTGGATTGAGAATCAGGCCTAGAGACAGGAGGTCCTAGGTTCAAATCTGGTCTCAGACACTTCCCAGTTGTTTGACCCTGGGAAAGTCACTTGACCCCCATTGCACACCCTTACCACTCTTCCACCTAGGAGCCAATACACAGAAGTTAAGGGTTTTTAAAAAAAAATGACTGTATAACTGATCAAGTCACTTAAACTTATTTACCTCATTTTCCTTATGTGTAAAATGAGATACAGATGGAAATAGCAAACCACTCCAAAGTCATTGCCAAGAAAACCTCTAATTGAATTACAAAGAGTTGGACAGAAGTATCACATTAAATAAATATTCATGACACTTAGGTCCTACTTCTCTGCACCTTTCTTTATGTCCTTTCTTTTTACATACAACTTTTTGATTTTTATCATCACTTTCGTGTCTTTTCTATACCTAAAATATCCTTACTTGAACACACTATATTCATTAGCTAAGATATATCTTTTTAAAAATTTACAAATTTAGTTTTGTTTTTATCATGAAAATTCCCCCCAATATTTCTCCCAATAGATTCAACTTACATGATAAATGAGAAAAAATAACATCTGAAATTATGAATCAAAAATTTCAATAATTATGAGAAAACACCTTTGAACTTTCTACTGCTACAAAAGATTAGAAGTATTTTGTTATACCTCTTGATAAGAGACATGCTTATTTTCTTTGTAAAGTATTGTCTTCTGTCATTTGTTTAAGTATTATAATTTTTAAATTATATATATATATATACATACATATGTATATATACATTTTTGCCAATTAAATGTAATATCAAATTTCCAACAAGTTTTTTTGAAGTAATATATTGCAAGTTGTCTCTACCCCTTCTTTCCTCCTCTTCCCCATGAAGCTGACAAGCCTTTCAGGCCAAGTTACATATGCACTATTGCACAAAAGAGACTTTCATGTAATTCATTTTTGAAAGTGAAAAATCTTATAAAACTTAAACCCTAAAACATATACCCAAATAAACAAGTGAAGCATAATTTGCTTTCATCTGCAGTTCTACTCCACGAATTCTTTCTCTGGAGGTGGATAGGATTCTTTGTCATAAGTCCCTCGGAATTATCCTGGATCATTTAATTGCTGATAGTAATGTAAGGGATAAATGGTAGGAGTTTGACAAAAGTGAGGAGAGCAGTTGGATAAAACATAGTTTAATTTGAGAAGTACAGATAGAAAATAGAAAGTAGGAAAGAGATTATTATTCTAATACCTTATGACTATACCTAAATTCCCAATACTATCTAAAATTTCTATAAAAACCCTTCTCTTTCTTCAAGAACAGATGCTTCTTGCCTGGCCAGATGAGACCCATCTAACCTACAGTATCTAAAATTGATTCAGTAAATAATATATTTCTAAATAAACATACATTCACTACTCACAAACTCCCTCATTCTGTTTCTATACCTACCTGTCAGTATTTAACTACCAGTAGCAGAGATTAAAACAGACCTCCTGCTTTCCAGAGATCCAGAGGCAAAGGTCATCAACTGCCAACTGATCCTTCCTTATATATCTCCCCTCATCTCCCTGGTAATGGAATCTTCAGCTCAGCCACACAGACTCCTGTCAGCTCTTCTCCATTTAGAAATCATTCTTCTCTCTCTTGCCTCTTAAATTGACAGGGGGAGACCTTAAGTAAATCCCTTTAACAGTAATTAAGTCTATCACATTTGAATATTCCAAAATATCATTGTTAATATGTACATTGTTTTCTGGTTCTACTTAATTCATTATACTTCAGTTCATGTAGGTCTTTTCATCTTTCTGAAATCATCCTGTTCATCATTCCTTATAGCACAATAGTATGCTATCAACATCATATATCACAATTTGTTCAGCCATTGCCCAAATGATGGACATTCATTTAGTTTCCAATTCTCAGCCACTACAAAAAGAGCAATTGCAACTATTTTTGTACAATCAAGTCCTTTCCTATTTTTTAAATCTCTTTTGGATATAGACCTAATAGCGATATTACTGGATTAAAGGATATGTATGGTTCTAGAGCCCTTTGGGCATAATTCCAAATTGTCTTCTAGAATCTTAACTCCTGTCTTTGAATTAATACTAAGTATTAGTTCCATGGCAGAAGAGTGGTAAGTGCTAGGCAACTGGCATGAGTTGTCCAGGATCACACAGTTAGGAAATATCTGAGGCCAGATTTGAACCAAGAACTTCCTGTCTTCAGGCCTGGCTCTCTATCCACTGAGCGATATAGCTGCCCCAATGCCTATTTTTTTAAAAAATCCTTACATTCTGTCTTAGAATCAGTACTGTGTATTGGTAACAAAGCAGAAGAGTGGTAAGGGCTAGGCAAAGGGGGTCAAGTGACAGTGGAAAGGTTGGAAGGGCTGTTCTTTGACAAGCCATGAAATTAGAACTCTATTAGATGTAAGAGGACACAGTTTTGTGGTTCATATTCTCTAGGATTCTGATTCTAATCAGTTGAAGGCATACTAATTCCAGAATTTCATCATCTGAAAGCCATTTTTAGATGTCTTCATGGGATGACATCAAATCCATTGTTACTTGTGATGAAAAAAGAAGATTATGACTGCTATAAATGCATTCATTCCCATTTTGAGTGCATCTCCCAGTGTGAAAAATCTGTTTCAGTATCATAATGGACAGATTCAAAAGTTAAAAAAAAAACTTTACGTTTTGAAAATAGTATATACATCATCAAATGCCAGTGCTTAAAATTACTGTGTGTGTACTTTGATTCATCTTATTTCTACTGAAATTTTATGTCCAACAGTTATTTTCCTCCTTTCAATTGTTAAATGACTCTTTGTGGTGGCTAATATATTGGGCCGTGATTAATCAAATATTTCTTATAGAAAGGCATTAAGGTTCTTTTTTATGATATGGAGTTCTTATGTCGCCTTGGAATATTTGCTTTCTTGAGGTCCCCTCATTCCTTTCTTATATATACTGTAATGTTGTCCAATCTCATTTGAAGGGCTATATTGGAAATTCAAGAAGTAGCAATAATAGCACTGCTCTTATATAGTACACCAGGAATCCTGGGGTTTTTCTCACAGTATTTGGTTTTAGGTCTCAAAGACAAATGCAAAGTATTGGTATGTAGCTGTTTTTTCTAAGTCTTTCCCCTTTTCCTATATAGAGGAAGATGGGGAGACCTATAGGCACTTAGGTTAATATAATGAGTCTCAGGACATAAACTGCTTTCCTAACAATTTCTTTATATCCCTGTTCTTCTATGTCTGCAAGAAATGCACTGGTACTAAGTCCTCTTGAACAAAAATTACTTATTAGTTATTGTTAAGCCATGTGTCTTAATATGAGTTGTAAGCAGGGGGGATGGGACAAAAAGAGCCAGAAGAAGGCTGTTGGTGACAATTACTGACAGTTGAGACCAGAGAGGATTCTAGGATTTTCTCCAGGGGAGGAGGGAGGAGAAAGGGCTTCCAGAGAGGACTGAGAGAGGAAGGAGAATATCTCAGCTCGAATCCAGTCCTGAGGGCTTCCTGAGGATCTTTCTTTGGACACTGATACCCCAATTCCCTGGTCAAAGGCATCCCATCACTTCTCACCCAGCAAGACTTAAGCCATCAAGACAACTAAGTTTTGGGACTCCATTTTGGGAGCAATTCTCTTAGGCTCCTTCCCCTATTACCCAACCTTGCAGGGAGACCCTTTCTGGTCTAACTTACAATTATAGAAAAGGTTAGAAATAGAAACAAAAGGAAAAGGGACAAGGAGGGAGACTCTTAGGAGTGAGAACCCCAAAAGTTCCCACCCAAGTGATGGACCCCATTGAAATACAGAAAAGAGCACCTGAAAAATCCTTCTGCCCTTCACCCCTTTCCCCAATCCCTATATCAGTGGTTCCCATACTTTTTTGGCCTACTGCCCCCTTACCAGAAAAAATATTACTTAGAGCCCCTGGAAATTAAATTTTTAAAATTTTAATAGCAATTAATAGGAAAGATACATGGGCCTGTGGCCATCACCACCCCCCTGGATCGCTGCAGCACCCACCAGGGGGCTGTGGCACCCACTTTGAGAATCACTGCTCTATATTGATATTAATAAAAGCCATTCATTAATCAGATAGCATTGCAGAGGGCCTGAGAGACGAGGAGGAGGGGAATCATAGCTTGGTCTGGCTGCCTCCATCTTGGAGCCAGACCACCAACTATTAAGTTGACTGACCTTCGGGGAGGCTTGCATGAACCCTGCCCTTATTCAGAATTGGATTGGGGTACACAATACCTCATTTTAAAGGGAAGCCTCATCCCCAACTCCTGTTGGGTGGCAGGACCATCCAGGTGACCAAGTTTTGGGGTGAAAACCCCTCAAATTCTCCTGCAGTGCATATTTGGCAGGAGGGGAGAGCTAGAAGCAAGTCTCTCCTCATAGACTCACTCTTTCCCCCTCTATCATAACATTTGGATATAGGCTCTGTTTATTCTTATAGTGTAAAGGAAATTAATACATCTCAAGATGTGTATTGTGGAAGTAGATTCCCCAGTGGAATCTCAGAAGGGGATATATAGAGACTCACAACCTTATCCCTTGTGGCTGAATTTTAATCTGAGAAAACCTACTGAGTAAGACTACTTCAGAAGAGCTCTGTTGGAAATGACAGAATCTTTTTCAGAAATCTTGATAATCACAACAAAGCAGAATCTAATTTTTCCTACTCCATTGCTATGACTCAGATGGTTCTGATGTCATTATCAATCCTTTTTTCAATCACCATTCCTATTGCTATCCTTCTCCTCATTTCCTCCAGCCTACAAATATTTCACTCTACAGTTACCCAGATTTTCCAACCCTTCCATTGTGCTCTTTAGAAAGCTTGCTCTATAGGCAACTAAGTTACTTTTGTTTTCAATCTTTTACTCTCCCACTTCTCCCAACTATTCTCCCTTCTACAGACCTGATGGTCTTGAGATAATACTTTTTATCTGCATTCCCTTTCCCAGAATATTTATCCTTTCTTCCATTCTCATTAACTCCCGGAATAAAATTAGGATGTTGAAATACTTGTGGATAATAGTTTATCACCACCTCTCAGTGTTTACTGCTCTTTTATAGTTCAGTCATTCTAAATATGTCATAGGAATTGAATTATGGTAGTGATTTTCTACATATCCATTTTTTCATTGAGTTTGTTTGCTGGTTTCAAAATCTTTCCCTCCTTGCCCACATTCTCTTACCATCCCCATCTGAACCCCTTTGATTCATATTTCAATTCTATACTGTCCCTTCTTATGAATTCCCCCTTTCTCATCCCCCTTTCTTATCACAAATATTGCCCTATAAAATGTCAGTCATCACTTACTCCCATCATCTTTTGCCTTTCATCTTAATTTTCACTCATTGAAGTTGAAGAAAATCATTTACATATTTACAAATCCATTCCTGGATTTGCTATGTATTTATCTTCTATATTGTCAACTGAGTCCTCACTAGGCAGAGCTATCTATTTATAGATTTCTAATAAAACAATTATACACTCACTATTGCAAATTTTCAAAACATTTTCACTCCTTCTTAAATTACCATGGCTCTACAATGGTCACCTTCTCACCTCAGAACTATCACTAAAATTGACAAAAATTATACCCTTTCCCCTTCTCCACTTCTCTCATTTCAATACAATGCCTCCTGCAATATCTACCATTTCATTCCTATTTCCAGTAATCTGGTGGCTTTCTCCTTACCAATTACCCTATATGTACAAGTGATGCCATTATATCCCTTCTTCTCTGGAAAAAATATCCTCTCTATAATCTCCTTTCTCATATATCAGTGGTTGTCCCCACTGTTTCATCTTTCTTTCTTCTTAAGTCTCCAGAGTTTTTTATTTCTCCAAACTCTTTTCTCTAAATATACTTATAGTCTTGAAATTGCCTAATTTAAAAGGCTTTTCTTAAGCTTCTCATTCTTCATGACTTATCTATAGCCTTTGATATTCTGATTACTATTTAATTGATACTCTTTATTCTCTCAATTTTTGTCAGTTCTCACTCTACTCCTACCTATATGATTTTTATTCTTCAGTCTCCTAAATTTTTTCCTGATTTCTCTTTTTTCATCTACAACTGGTTACTTGATTTTGCAAAATAAGTGAAATACAGTACAATTAAATTTAACATTTCTAAAATTTCACTAATTTTCCCCCTCTCCAAAAGTCTCCTCTCTTCCAAATTCTTCATTTCCCTAAAAAATTACCAACATCTTCCCAGTCTCTGCGACTTGAAACGTGAGTCATCTTTTATTTCTCACTTTCCCTTTGCAAACACAGTTCCCATATACATGTTAACTATGTTCTATTTATTTCCTTTTTTTCTCTTTTGTTCCAAATACTTTCATTTATCTTCCCATACAGCTTGGACACTGAGGAAGTTCATCATTTCTTCATGGCCAGACATTTTCATAGACTGCTAGTTAGTTTCCTTGACTTCCATCTCTTTTCATTCCACTCTATCAGCCACTCATATGTCAAACTGCTTTTTCTCATTTATGATTCTAAGTATCTCAACAGCCCTAATAGTAAACTACACTTACTTCCTATTAAATTCAGAATTAAAAAAAAACAAATATTTGCAAACAAAATCCTCCATAACATGACCCTTTCCAACATTACCAATCTTTTTAAATCTTATTCCCAAGATGTATTCTCTGATCTTTTTTGCTATATTTAAAACAAAATGTTGAGTCACTGTCATTCATTTATTTTTAGTAGGTATCTCCATTAAAAGGAATACCCTCAATCTCCATCACTGAATTTTGACTTTCTGGGCTTCCTTCTAGCCTCATGTAAAATCTTCTTTTCTATGAGAAGCATTTCTACCTCCCCCTTTTAATTGTAGCATCTTCTCTCTGTTGATATTACCAATTGATAATTACCAATTGAATAATCAACTGTCTTTTTAGTCTGCATTCTTAACATAATTTCTGATACATATAGGTATTCAATAAATGATTATTTAATGATAATTTTAGCTTATATTAGGATGTTTCTTGAAAATTATTTTCCCAAGTAATATCTGATTGCTGTTTTTATTCTTCCTTCCTCTTTAAGCATTAAGGGCTTTGTGAATGAAAATTATATAACAATTTTCTAAGAGCAAAGATTAAACACATATTACTTGAGTCACCAAGAGTTACAAAAATCTTTTTGTTAGGAATTGACTAAAATACAAATGATCATAAAATACCAATATTAAAAAAAAGTTCCAGAGATTTCCTTAACAGGCTCCTGAGCTTTCCTGTCTGCTTGCCAATCTCTTGTAACTGTCTAAATCTTCTTCTCCTTGTTTCAGCTAAGCAGACCTTAAAGAAAACTGCAGCACCTACAGCACCTTGCCCCTGAATGACCTTGGTATCAAATATGGATCAATGGGGACCATTCTTTATGTTATCCTGGCACAACACCACAGAATATTTCCTACCTCAGTGGAGAGATCAAGACATGATATCAATAGTGGAAATAAATTTTGAGTTAACTGGAACAAATTATTACTGTTTTTTTTTAAATAAAATTTTTGTAGTGCGAAACTAGAGCTTAAATAAAGAATGAAATTTTACCAAAATTTACTTAGGCAGGAAGTGGCAGACCCAGAATCTGAGCCTTGATCCACTAATTCCAAAATTAGTATACTTTCCATCATGACAATGCTATGGGGACAGCCTTTATTTTAAGAAGAGGACAGAGAAACTTTTTAGCCTAAATAAAGAACATTTATTTGAAATTGAGAAGGCATTCAATAACTTGTATGTATACTGTTAAACACAACTGAGAGCAGGGATGATTTTCTGGTAAGTGAAATGGGATGATGATATGTAGGAGGAAATAATGAAGAATCTGAGACTAAAATCAATGACCTCCTCAGTTTGCATATTCATGTATTCTCAAATGAAAATCTCTGGAATTTTAAAAACAGGGTTTTTTTTTTGTTTTGTTTTTTGCTTCACTTTGCTTTTACCTCCCAAAGTTCTCAGGTTTTGGTCACATTCTTTCTGAATACAGAAGACAGTGCTGAGCCACACTGGGTCACATGATTTCTTAACCTTGAACTATTCATATTCTCATACTTTAAAAATTACTTCCTCATGACCATCTCCTCTTCCCCTGGTTTCCTTTCCCTTTTGGTCAAAACTATGCTTTCTGGATGAATTGCCAGTTATAGAAAAACCTAAATATTTGTTCCTTGTTATTATGTTCTCTCTCTCTCTCTCTCTCTCTCTCTCTCTCTCTCTCTCTCTCTCTCTCTGTTTTTATTTTTATCTTTCTTTCCTCTTTATACACAGGTGGTTGGATATTCTCTATCCCATTAGACTTTGTTTTTTTTTTATTTTCTTTGTCTCTCCACACAGCACAGGGAGTGGTAAATAGGTATTTGCCTAACGTTCTTTCTCACCAACTGAGTCATTCATTAAGTCATTCAGTAAGATCTTGTGCTAAGCTCTAGGTATATAACCATCAAATTAAATTTTTCTCCAGTTCTACCAATGTCTGTGTCTCATACTAAGGCATAGTCAGGCACTTACCAGGCTGGTCTCAATCAATATAGTAGAAAGCACAACTGAACCATTCATTGTTTGAGGATCTATATATGAATGCATGATCATCTATATAACCTGTAGGGAAGGTTCAGGGTTACGTTATAATGACTTCATTGTCTGAGCTCATTTCTCTGTAGGGCCCTAATTGTTATATCATCTGAAGAGAATTTACACTGTGAGGGCTACCTGGGACCTGTCTAAAAGAAGATTAACTTTTGTCCCAAGTGTTTATTAGTGTCTACAAAGCCTCTCGCCTATTTAGAATCTCTAGTACAGCATCAATGAGCAGGTTGGGGAGGAATTCATCTTGTCTGTAGGAAAATAGAGGAAGAAGTCAAATAAATGTCAGGTGGGTGTCAGGGAGATGTAATGAGGACAAGAGGCAGTGGATTGGGATTCCAGGTGAGGTGCTCCTTTGGCTATAGCTCAGGGGCCCTCATCATATTAACACAATTGTGTCTGCTTGTTATCCTCTCCCTGTAGCCTCTCTGTTTTGTGTGCCTTACAATAGAGATGAAATTCAAGGCCATGTTCAGCCCTGTATAATTTGGAGCTCATTCCACATTAAGAACTCAAGACCAAGGGCAGCTGGGTTTCACAGTTGATTGAGAGCCAGGCCTAGAAATGGGAGTCCTAAGTTCAAATCTGGCCTCAGACACTTTCTAGCTGTGTGGCCCTGAGTAAGTCACTTGACCCCCATTGCCTAGCCCTTACCACTCTTCTGCTTTAGAACCAATACATAGTATTTATTCTAAGATGGAAGGTAAGGGTTCAAAAAAACAAAAAGAATTGATGACCAATGCTACTCAATATTTCTTCATCTTCCACCTCTTATACAGGAGACCCAAGTATTGAGATAAAAATCAGGAATTAAACATTAGCTTGGGAGGTTGAACCTTTTCAAAATCCTCCTGCTCTTAACTCCTTTCCTTGTACTAAGAGATTTCAATTTATTGGTTTATATTCCTATAAGCCACCTACCTTCCTAATTTCTGAATCTCTTTATTTCCCCTGGCCTACTCTTTCACCCACCTCATGAAGGGATGTTCCTAATATTGGTTGTTCCATCACACGATTGTTCCACTTCCATAATCAAGACTAGTGAATTTCCTTTGCTGGTCTACACTTTTCACATATTTTTTCTCATTTTTTTTATACATCCTATGCAATCAATTAGCCTTTTATTAGGTTCTTACTAAGAGCCAGCATGACAGCTAGGTGGTGCAGTGGAGAGAGTGCTAAGCCTTGAATCAGGATGATTCATGGTCTTGGTTCCAAATCTGGGATCAGGCACTTACTGTGTCCCTGGAGAAGTTAGTTTCCCTTCTTTTCCTCAGTTCCTCATTTACATATAGGCTGGAGAGGCAAATGGCAAACCTCTGCAGTATCTTTAGAATAAAACCCTAACTGATGGTAAAATAATTTGACATGACTGAAACAGATGAAATATAAGAACAAAAAATGTTAAAGAAATGAGCTAAGTGAGTATTATTATGAATCATAAAGGATAAAATGAATTTCTAATCTAATTTACACTCTCTTGGTAGAAGGAGAGAGATGCAATGCATCTTGATGTAAATATATAGAAACAATCAAATTTGCAGAACAAGAAGAGAAATACAAGGTAGTGAGTCTGGTGAATGTCAATGGGGACATAAGGCATGGTATCACTTAGATGGACTTATTTGAGCTATATTTTTAGTCAGTGAGTTGGAATTACAAAAATAAGATCCTGAGAGACCCTTCTGGGTAAAAACTTGGCTTTATTGTGACAAAGAAATCAAAGGACCAGAGGTCTGTTGGTTTCCCTCCAGTACAAAATCTGAGCCCCAGACCATTGACACTGATAGCTTTTTCTAGACAAAAAAAAAGAACTTACAGAGTGAGAATAATGACTTATAGGGATCACTCTTGATATAAGCAATAATGACTTTTAGGTCATGGACATATTAGAACCCTTTTGACCTGGTCTTCTTTAAAGGTGTTATATTGAAACCCTGGGAGCCAAGAATCCACATGGTTGATTGACAGGTGGGCCCATTGGATATTGGAATGTTCCCAGAGGGCCGTGTGGACAGGGGAGAGAGAAGATGGCCCAGGAGGGTATAAAACACCCTCACAGCCCTGGCTGAGGGTTCCTTTCTTTCCCTTGGACTGGAGATCTGTGGATCCTGGTCTTTTGGGATTGAGATTTGCTGGGCTCAACCTTGCAAGATCCTCCTATCTTGTTCCTGATAACATTATCAACCTGTACCCAGACCATCACTCTTCTGATTCTACTGCCCCTAGATATTAGGAAGTCAATCATCTATAGTTATCTACGTTTCCCAGGGCCCAGGAGGGATCTGGGAAGTGGGCAGGAGAAGAAGAATTGGGTGGAAAGGGGTGGATATCCTGAAGACTGGTTAGGCATATCATCGAGCAAAGAAGAAGAAGCTGAAACATCAAACAGCAGTTTGCCTACTCTGGTTTGGCTGTGGCCAGGCTGGACCAGAGGTGCTAACCATCCTGATTCAATACCTGCCTACAGATCTTATCGTCATCCAAGTTTATCATCATCCAAGTAGATAGGGCTTCCCAAACCCTCTATCCAGTCCCAATATCCCATCTTTACTACATACAGTTAAAGCCTTTTAAGTACCTTTCTGAAGTGGTTATTTATAGCTTCTCTGGGAAGGGAGATACACAGTCAGAGACAAACCGTTACCAAGCTAATAGAGCCCATCATACACTATCAATCAACCGCAGGTGGGACCTGAAGGGATATCATCCATTGACCTGAAGGATCCTGCCTGGGCACTGTTATAAAGGAAGGAGGTGTCCTATCATCTAGCTAGGGCAAACCTCAGTTGATCTTGCCCTAGCCACCTATCTGGGCTATCGCTATTGTCACACATTTACCAGTGGTAGTATCCAGTTTAGGTTACTCTCCCTCTCCATCTACAACATCTACATTTATTTTTATAAGAAAAGTAATTTAGATATAATACATTCCAACCCCTACAAAGCTCTCTAAGGGCCCTTGGCCCACATGTCCACCTCTAACAGTGATGGTGAACCTAAGGCACAGGTGCCACAGATGGCACACAGAGCAAACTCTGGCTATTCCCATCCCATCAGAGTTAATTACTAGAAAGGCAGAGGGATTCAGATGGAGTTGCTCCCCTCTACCTCTCCACCTTGTCTGACAACATTTTTTCACATCTCTGCCCCTCTGCCCATCAGTCCAATGGGAGTATACAAAGGGGAAGGCGGGTGGCTCATAGTTGGAAGAACTCTTATCACCAACATGTATCACAATTTGATCAGTCATTCCCCATTTGATGGATATCACTTTAGTTTAAAAATTTTAGATACCCAAAGAGAACAGCTTACATTCATGTTTACTGTGATGTACACACATGTACATTTATGGTAATATTCATATGTACACAGGAATACATGTATAGTTTCAAATAGATACATATATATTTTAAACATATATTAAGATGGTCATTATACTCATTTATATATAACTATATATATACATATCACTTTCAACTTACGTATCTTACTTTTAAAACACACTAGTAATTTTCTCTGATTAATGAATGCTAAGACTTTACTTAACATCCTTATTACCTTCATAAATTCAATAAATTATTGAATGTTGGATATGACCTGAATTTATGAAGGTAATAAGGATGTTAAGTAAAGTCTTAGCATTCATTAATCAGAGAAAATTACTAAATAGACATGTGTCATATCCAACATTCAATAATTTATTGAATTCCAATTGGGTTATCAATTCAATGATATAAAGAAATAAAATTTTAGTTGCAAAAATGAGAATAATATCCTGATGGTATAGGTGATGTGACTTTGATTTTCTTTTCTATGTAATAAATAGGTGACATTTTTAGAAACAAGAAATTAAATTATCTTTAACCAGTATGAATAACAGCAAAATCAATAATGTAATTGTAGAACTCAATTGCTTTTTTATTAGTCTCCCTATGATAGGATTTGAGGCAGAAAAATAGCCCAGAGTTTAGAGCTCTTGACTTGGAGACATGAATGTATGATAGCATGTGACACTGGACAAATTATTAGACAAGACCTGAAGACTCAGTTAGCAAGTAGACTCAAATAGTGACAAATCATCTGAAATATGGGTGTTACACAGTTGATGAAGTAGGATGTAATTCTGCACAAGGATGCAAATCTAAAGAAGGTCACTAAAAGACCTCAAGGTGTAACTAATATCTCTTTTGGGATTATTCTTCAATAAGGGTGCTCAGAAAATCCATACACTCAACTTTTGCTAAGATTGCTTGAATGTGTTAGACTTACATCTTGATTGCATCAAGAGCACCTGGTAGAGCAAGATTACAAATTCAAAGCAGGGGCAGCTGGGTAGCTCAGTGGATTAAGAGTCAGGCCTAGAGATTGGAGGCCCTAGGTTCAAATCCAGCCTCAGACACTTCCCAGCTGTGTGACCATGGGCAAGTCACTTGACCCCCATTGCCCACCCTTACCACTCTTCCACCTAGGAGCCAATACACAGAAGTTAAGGGTTTAAAAAAAAACAAATTCAAAGCAGAATTCACTGATTAAATACTGATACAATCATATGATAGTGATTGTCTTATGCATTATATAGTGATTAAATAAAAATTTATACTAATATACTACTAATAAAATGATCATCATAAAAAGGGGATTTCTCACTCATAGATCCCATCTGATGAAAGGATTTTCCTCACATTAATTGTTCCATCACACATAAGTAGTCCACTTCCATGATTAAGATTAGTGACGTTTCTTTGCTGGTCTAAAGTTTTCACATTTTTTTTCTCTTCTCCCCTTATACATCCCATGCAATCAACTAGCCTTTTATTAGGATCCTACTAAGTGCCAACAGAACAGCTGGGTGGTGCAGTGAAGAAAGTGCTAAGCCTAGAATTAGAAAGACTCCTGGTCTTGCTTTCACTTTCAATTAATATAACAATACACATATTTGAAATTATATCTCAAGTATTATTTTTGGAAGTACATTTTTAGTCTGTTAATGTACAGAGACTCTTGTCTGAGATTAAATTCTTGCTATGAATCACAAAATTACAACCTACAAAATTTTAATCATATTCTACGCATTGATAAAGCTATAAATTGTTTATTTTCTGGTTACAGAATAGTGGTTAGAGCCTTGAATTTGAACCAAGAAGATCTGAGTTGAAAAATGCCTCAGATGCTCATGAATTTGACACAAAGGAATATTACCTAACCTCTCTTATTCTCAATTTCATTATTCATCAAATTAGAACAAAAATAGGTAATTTTGAGGATCAAATGAGATTATATGCAAAGGAGCTTGCAAACCTCAAAGGAATAGGTAAAACTTTATTATTATTTCAGTCATGCCCTATGTTTTGTGATTCATTTGTGGTTTTCTTGGCACAGATATTGTAGTAGTTGGCCATTTCCTTCTGCAGTGCATTTTACAGATGAAAAAAAAAAACTGGCACAAATAAGATTTTTACTTTGTCCAGGGTCACATAACTCTTAAGTGTCTGAGGACAGATGTGAATTCAGGTTTTCCTGACTCCTGAAAGTGCAGTGCTCTATCTGATGCAACCACCATATAAAAATTATTTATTATTAATAATGTTATTATAAACAATAGGGATAAAAATAAAGGAAATTATGCTGGTAATAAGAGTATGCATTCTAGATACACTTAATAATCAGGGCACAGGGGTTAAAAGATGGAGTGACATCAGAAGAACAGAGAAGATTAGTTTGGCAAGATCATTTTGTGTGGAAAGAAGAGCAGGTTAGGGAGAAATTAGTTGTTTAAAATATGTATTTTATTGTTTGATTCAATACCTTAATTTTCCATAGCCTTCCTTCCTCATGATAAAAATTAATGTCTGCCAGATTTTAATTTTTTTGCCTTCTGGCCTTCTGTGAATTAATGGCTACACATTTGTTTTCCACCCACTAAGACAAGAAATATGATAATTTAAAATTATTATATTCTGATTGTAGATAAAATTTTGTATTTGTTTTCTGATATTTTCTGATTCATATTCTCTTCTACCATCCTTCCTTTATCATTCCCTAATATGGCAGTTAATATGATATATGCCATATATGTGCTATCATGCAATAAATATTTCTATATTATCCTTTTGAAAAAGAATATATAATTTGCTCATACAAGGGGAAAAAACTCATGAAGGAAATTAAGTGAAAAATGGTATTTTCCAGTCTGCATTTAAATTCTATTATTTCTCCTATGCTCATGAACAGTCTTTTAAATTATAAGCCCCTTTGAATTATCTTGGATTCTTGTATTGCTGATAATAGTTGTCACTGAAAGTTGGTCCTTGCACATTATTGTTCCTATAGGAAATATTCTCTCATTTCTGTTCACTTTACTTTCAATTACTTCTTCTAGGTCTCTCTTAATTATTGTTGTAATTTTCCCTTCCAATAATTCTTATGGTGCAATAGTATTCTACTAAAATCATATACCACAACTTGTACAGCCATTCCCCAACTGACGGATATCCCTTCACTTGCCAATTCGAATGATCTCTTTGATGCCTTAATGTGTCTAGTGACTTCAGGATCAAGCTAATATACTTTTAACAGTATATCCTAGTGTTCTCATGTCCTCATGCAATGTTGAAGAATCTCTGAAACTATATTCATATATAAAACCTACAATTCAAGTTTGGTTATTTAATTCTGTTTCTTTTGTGCTTATAATATTTCTCTTTACTTTGTTATAAACTTTGTATATATAATTGCCCTCCTTGTGTTTATTCTCATTACAAATTCATAGTAGACATTTTCTACTTGTCTCTACTCATTTGGTTCACTGTTTCAGACACTGCAATTATATTTCATTAATATTCATGTTACCTAATTCTTTTAGTTATTCACCAATAATTCTTTTAGTTATTCACTACATTGTATAATAAATTTGATTTATATTTATATGACATATATAATATATTTACTATGCTATTTAGCTGCTTACTATATACGTAAATATTGTACTATTTATATATTTTACTTTCACAACAAAAAATAATGCTACTGGTATTATGAAGTGTATATGAAGGACTTTAAGTATCAAACAGGATGATTATTTTTGTTGCTGTTAGCATTTTGATAAGTTATAGAGAAGTCAAAATTCAGTAAAATATCACCAGGAATTTTTTAAGTTGACAAGAAAGACTGGGACAATGAATCTGAAATGTATTAGAAATAAAGGCCATCTTTTTGTGACAAAATTGACCATGATGCTTACTTCTACTATTGATTCCCTTTACACCCTATTTCCAACATGTACAGCTCCTAGTTGGTGCTTTGCGGAATGGTGATCTGTCCAAAGTCATTCTTTAACAGCTAACATACTTACACTTTGCTATATTCTACCTAGTTCTGTAATTCTCATACCCTGGATATCAATGTTAAATTTCTGATCCCTGTCCTCCAATATCTTCTCCCTTATTCATATATTGATATTTTTCTTTCACAAGCCTCAACTTCATTGCAAAATTCCATATCTAACCAACCTTCCATTGTACTCTATAGAATACTGGCTACATAAATAATAGTATTATATTTATTTTAAAACTTTTTCTTTTCCTATTTCTTCCAACTCAGAGTCACTGAGACCTTTTTACCTACATATGGAATGTCATCCCTGGCAACACTTTTTACTTTCATACATTTTTGTTTACTAACTTTCCATGCCACATCAACAAACATGGTAAGAGAGTCAGAATATTCCTTGATCCTCATTTTTACTTTCAGATGCTCCCATTACAGATATGACTCACTTCTTCTCCAAAGAATTTCATCCAGTTAATATTTATTCTTGTTCAATTGTGTCTGACTCTTTATGTTTTGGTTTTTTAACCAATCCTTGAAACATGACTGAGTTCCCTGTCTGTCTCAATATGATTCTTTCTTGATAATCTCCCATATTACATGCAATTACTCCCTCTTTCCTATCTGTTTCTTTGAATCTTTTTCTTTCCTCAATTGAAATCTTTATAATGTTCTCTAAAAATGCTAGGATTCAAATGAGACTATCTGGATTCCTCTACCTCCATCAGAGCATCTAGGAGAAACTTACTCTCCACATTTCCTTATTATCCATCTGAAGTGCCATTTTAGTGTTCTGAGTGAGGAATTTAATTCAAATTCAACCTACCCTTATTAATACTGCCATTATTTTGATGATAAAATTGATGAGGAGTTTTTTTTTTGTACTGTTTTTAGTAGAGATTTCCAAATATATCAGGTCAATTGAATTATTCTATTCCAGTTCGGTCATGCCATCATGAAAGTTTTGGAAGTGTTTCCCCTAATCCTTATCTCCTTTTCATTGAAAGTTCCCTTTTCAGGAAATTCATAATTTGGAAATTTCTTCATCCTGAAAGATTGAATATGCCAGTTACTCACATGATATAAGTACCTTCTGACCCTCTGAATGGACACTTTGACTATAGAACAGATCATTTGGGTCCAGAAACTATATAAGAAAAGGACTCATTATAGCATTTTACCCATTTCCTAAATAAGTATCCTGAATTTGGGTTTCCATGAACTTACCCATCATTCCTTCTTTCTCTACAAAACTCATTATTGGGAATTCTCACTATCCTTCATGTTAGATTATTTCTGATGAGTCTCATTAGTACTAGTATCACCTCTGTTTGCATTCTTTTATTGAAAGAGAGGGCCATGGGTTCACAGTCCCTATTTAAGAAATGGTTGTGCATACTCCTCTCCCATTTTCCAATAGCTATTGCTTTATAACTGCTCTGGATTTATCCATAATGCCTCTCTGATGAATCACACCCTACTCCTGAGATTTTCCATTTCCTATTCTGAATTGTTTTCATTCATTAGATTGTACTATTCTGGAAAACAGGGACAGAGTTTCTTTTCTTTTCTTTTACTTTTAATTTTATTCCCAGCACTTAATACAATGTTTGAGATATAGTAAAAAATCATTAATGTTTATTGACTGATGATTCAGAATATTTGTTGTATACTCTAATGGTAGAGTATTTTTCCCTCTCTCTACTCCAATTTTGAATTTTCTAGTAAAATTCTCCACTGTTGCTTCATGTTCTGTGAGAAACTATGAACATTATTCATATTTAGTTTGTCTCTCACCTCTATCTTATTTAATTTGAAAAATTATACTCACCTTGGATAAGTTTGTGAACATTCATTAAATTCTTACTGTGTGTCTGTCATTCTTTTAAGATTCTAAGACAGTCCTTGGCCTAAAGGAGCTTACAAAATAATGAGGGGGACAAACATAGAAACAAATATATACAAGTCAAATAATATATAAGCCAAATGGGAAATAATCCATAGAAGGAAGGTAGTGTGTTTAAGTGTTTGGAGAAGTCTACCTTTAGAAGTTGGTATTTTATTTCTTTTTTATTTCTATAAAATAAATATGCTAATAATTTGTCGTAAATGTATATTTTTTAAAATTGTTCTGAATTCTCTCCCCTTTTCCTCTGTGTCCTCCTAATAATGAGAAGACAAACACTGTGATATCAACTTTACATTGAAATGAAAAGCATTTTGATATTATGTTATAAAAAAGCTAAAAACATAACCTGAAAAATTCTTCTTTGATTTGTAATTATACTTTAACTGGCCTCTTTCTAGAGAAGCATAGAATTTTTCAGAAAGGTATTTTGAAAATTTTGGGATTATTGAGTGAAAGGGAATTTTTTATTTCCTTTGTCTCTTTTAAGTTAATTGATCAGGAACTTGAAGTACCCCATTCACACTTACTTAGTCATTTAAATTTAGTTCTAAAAGGCCACAATTACTGCCTCTCCACCAGCCCTGGGCAGTGCTAGGCAAATTGTGAGACTTTGATTGTTTCCTGAGATATAATAGACCAACCCACAGTGAAATGAAGGAGAAACCAGAGAGACAGGAATTGACAAGGAGAAAATTACTTATAAAAGCCAGTCGTGGACATTATCACTCACTTCTGCTGCCTTGGTGGCTCTTGCTGAGAGAAGAATTCTGCATTGCTGTCTCTGCATTGAAATGTTTTCTGTGATGGAGGGATTCTTCTGCCTGAGATTTCTGTGTTGGAAATTCATTCGGTGCTGATAAGACTCTTATTAAAGAGACTACTGTGATTCCTGGTTAGAGATAAGGAACTGAGGGAGCCTTTGTCAGAATTGAGCTGGATTTCTTCCAATTGGCCATTATAGGGTATTTAGCTGGCAATATTTTCTACCTCCTTCCTACATTTCCCTCTTTACTATCTCTACCCTGCTGTAATAAAGCTACTAAAGCTGCTAACATACTGATAGTTTAATTTTTAATTTTTATAGTGACCAAAATAATTATTTTTAACTCATAAATTTAGTCAAACCATTTTTCACCCTTTAAATTATCTTGATCACAGTAACTGTTTTTCCACAGGTGTTTTTCATAATATTGTTCTTATTATGTACAATTTTCTCTGGTTCTGCTCACTTCACTTTGTATCAAATGATATATCTTCTGAGTTTTCTCTGTAATAATTCATATTGTAATTAAATATAGCATAATATTATTACAACCATTCTATTCCAACTATTACAGTTATATTAAACCCATTCCTCAGTTAAAGGGCATTCTTCCAACTTCCAAGTCTTTGATACCAGAAAAAAGAGCTGTTATAATTACTTTTGTATTGTAATGGGGAAAAGGTTTTTTTTGAGTTGAATATATTAAAGATTGGTCGCCAGGGGAATTTTCTCCAAATTAAGGAATAATCTCAAGTTAAAACTGACTTTTATGGAAATGTATTTACAATTGAGAAGAGGAAGAAGAAATAAGGAAATAAGAATCTAACACAGTAGGTAATTTTCTCTGATTTCCTAGTTAATCCAGGTAGATCTAATTAACCCTCAGCTGAGGGAAAATCTGGCCTTGATCCCAAAGTCAGAGGCCTGAAGGGCCACGGGGCCCCAGAGGCAAATGAAGCAAAAGCTGCAATCAAAAAGTCTCTATTAAAAGGGAAGTTCCTCAAGTGAAGTTCACGAAGATTCAGTCTTTAAACTCACCACGTGGAATTCCAAAGGAAGATATTATGAGCAGTCTCACCAACGTCTCAGCATCCCAGCCAGCACTCCTCCATGGACCAGAAAGAGCCCCTTCTCTAGCTGAAGACCTCAACTCTCTTTTAAAGGGTTCACTTATGTGTCATTTCCTGTGCCTCCTTCCTAATTTGTGTGTCCAATCACAACAGATGCTTCTCTTAGGACTTCCTAGGGGACAGTCAGTCAATTCTGATTTGTCACCCACTCTAGCACACAGGGGTTACAGACCTCCCAAAATTGGAGGTATTCTCACCTTTGGTGATTAAATCTAAAGATGGGCATTGTAGACTTAATCTAATTATCACAGTATATTTAGACTCTTCCTTTTTCAGACCAAGCCTTATTATTGCTGAGTTAAAAGGTATGTGCATTTTTCATATGCTTTATTATGCAGAGCTCCAAATTGTTCTCTAGAATGGCTGAACCAATTCAAAACACCATCAATAGTATATTAGTGTCATAATTTCTCCACATTCCTGCTACCATTTTTTCTTTTATATCATGTTACATAATCTAATAAATGTCAAGGTGTACAATGGAGGTATTTCAATTTGCATTTTTCTAATTAATTGTGATTTAGAATATTTTTCACATAAGCATTGACAGCTATAATTTCTATTATTTTTATTAATTATAATTTAGTCTCCTTTATTTTTGATAAATAAGACCTCTTTCAGAAAAAATGTTATAACTTTTACATCACTTTCCTTCTTTCTTGAGTATTGGCATCATTTTTATTTTGGGGGGAGGAATCCATTTTTTAAAATTTTCATTAATTTAAAACATTGCATTTTATTTCCCTTAATTTTCTCAATCTCTGATTTCAGCATATATTCTTCCTCTTTTGTAGATTCATCAAATAATTTTTCCCTTAATTTGTTTATATTACCTTCATGTCTAAATCATTTATCAATTTAGACTTTATTTTTATATGGTATAAGATATTGGTATAGTGCCAGTCTCTGCAAAAATGTTTCTGTTTTACCCTAAACTTTCCTTCAAATATTAAAATTTTTGCTAAAATATATTGTCTCTTTAAGTTAAACACATGTGATTTTATTATGATTAATTCTTTGTAATCCATTCATAAGGTATTCTACTGATTCACCACTCAGAGATCCCAGCTTTTGTGACAAAACCCAGAGATCCTAGCTTTTGTGACAAAAATCTGGTATTGGATAAAAACTACTGGGAAAATTGGAAACCAGTATGGGAAAGACTGGGTCTGGATCAACATCTCACACCCTACACCAAGAAAAATTCAGAATGGGTGAAGGAGTTAAATACAATGAAGGAAACTATAAATAAACTAGGTGAACACAGAATAGTATACTTGTCAAATCATTGAGAAAGGAAAATTTTAAGACCAAAGAAGAGTTAGAAAAAAATTACAAAATGTACTAAAATAATTTTATTACATTAAATTAAAAATGTTTTATACAAATAAAACCAATGTAACCAAAATTAGAAGGGAAGTAACAAATTGAGAAAAAAATCTTTATAACCAAAAACTCTGACAAAGGTCTAGTTACTGAAATATATAAGGAGCTAAACCAGTTCTACAAAAAATCAAGCCATTCCCCAATTGATAAATGGGCAAGGGAAATGAATAGGTAATTTTCAGATAAAGAAATCAAAACTATCAATAATCACATAAAAAGTGTTCTAAATCTCTTGTAATTAGAGAAATACAAATCAAAATAATTCTGAGATACCACCTCATGTCTAGCAGAGTAGCTAAAATGACAACAAAGGAAAGTCATGAATGTTGGCGAGTATGTGGCAAAATTGGGACACTAATGCATTGCTGGTGGAGTTGTGAATTGATCCAACCATTCTGGATGGCAATTTGGAAATGTGCCCAATTGTCTTTAAAAGACTGTCTACCTTTTGACTAAGCCATGCCACTGCTGGGTTTGTACCCCAAAGAGATCATAGGGAAAAAGCCTTGTACAAAAATAATTATAGCTGCACTTTTAGTGATGGCAAAAAAAATTGGAAAATGAGGGGATACCCTTCAATTGAGGAATGGCTGAACAAATTGTGGTATCTGTTGGTGATGGAATACCATTGTGCTCAAAGGAAAAATGAACTGGAGGAAGACCATGTGAAGTGGAACAATCTCTAGGAACCGATGCAGAGTGAAAGGAGCAGAACCAGGAAAACCATATACACAGAAGCTGATACACTGTGGTACAATCCAATGTAAGGGACTTCTCTACTAGCAGCAATGCAATGATCCAGGATGACTCAGAGGGGCTTATAAGAAAGAATGTTATCCATATTCAGAGGAAGAACTCTGGGACTGGAAACACAGAAAAACAATTGCTTTTTTACATGGGTTGATGGGGAGATGATTGGGGATAGTGACTCTAAATGATCACTCTAATGCAGGTATCAATTGTATGGAAATTGAATTTGATCAGTGACACATGTGAAACCCAGTGGAATAATGCATTGGTAATGGGAAGGGAGTCAGGTTAGGGGAGGGATCGAACATGAATCTTGTAACCATGGGAAAATATCCTAATTTATAAATTAAATAAAATGTTCAAAGATAAAAAATAAAAAATAAATAAACTGACATGATATCTTGAAAATATAGCTTTGACTGGAGAAGTGAAATGGAGTTAATACAGTATGGAATTAATATGACACAACCCTAAGGAAATCTCACAATTTCAGCCTAGAAAAATGATGACTCTTTAGAGGTACATTTAGATACTTTGGAATTTTTCAAAATCCACCAAAGGAGTTAAAATTGAGAATAAATTTCTCTTCACAATCCATTAATCTTGCTCCTTACTTTAAGAAATATTTTACATGATTGGCTTTGATATTCTTCAATATTCCATCCAGTTGAAATATTTCAAGTATGTATTCCATCATAGGTATTCTCTTTGTATTTGTATTTCAGATTGATAGAAGCCTTTTATCTTTTCAGTCTTTCAGTGAGCTTGTACAAGCCCTAGTAATCTGTTTGTCAGTGCTGATCAGAAGAAAAGGACTGACTGTTGGATATCCCAGAGAGAGAAAGATTGAGATATGTATCATCCAAGGGTTTGAGTATTTAAAATAGGACATATACAGCATAAAAAGTGGACTGAAAATATTAAAAAAAACAAAGGTGCTCACTAGAACCACAATTGCTTGAGTGGCTTTTGTTTCAGGAGATATTTTTATGGATTGATTATTATTATGAATATGATTGACATTCTTTCTGTGTCTGTATAGTGTAACAACCATGTAGATACTAGAACAACTCATGAGACACAGAAAGAAAGAATCATGGACGCATATAAGTATTCTAATTTTGAAGTTATCCTCATAATTCATATCTAAGATTCTATAACCAGTGTTGCATCCATATTTACTGTCTGTACTATTTTGTGGGGTAATTGGGCAGAAAAATACAATCATGTCTAAAAGTAGATTGAATACCCAACAAAGAAGAATGCACTGAATGATGCATTTTGGTGCTCTGGTTTTGAGCTGTGCCCATCTGGAGTTGTTGGGACTAATGCTAATGGCCTGGAAAATACTCAAGAAGCAGGTGCTACCTAGGGAGAGACCTCGGCCCATTGTCTGTATATATGTTATGATTCTAATTCCTAGCTCTTCCAATAAACATTTCATTCTCCACATCCTTGTTGCACTGGGTATTCCCCCAAAGAGAAGAAATATAGCATTAGAAAAGGCCAAGTGGCTGATAATTAGGTTTTTAGGTCTCATCCTATGAGCAATGAGGAAATTATAGATGTTTAGGAATAGGATGACACAGTTCCAAAGAAATCCAACTCCAGTGACTTGCACATATATGATTCCCAAAATCTCATCATAAGTCATCATTTCCTATCTGTCTTCTGAAAATGATTTGCTGTCAAATTCAATGTCACCTATGGAGAAACAAAGGATATTATCCTCATTCCTTACTAAAATATTTTCATTGAAATACAATTACCTTCTGATCTTCCACGAGTACCAAAAAACTTCTCTAAAAGAAAGTAATGCTTTGCTACTGAACCACAAATTTCTCCTATTCGACAAAGTTTTTAAAAATATCATTTCTTCTTTCCTAGTGTTTGAATGAATGCCCATTGATAAGTAAGTGGCTCACTGAAGAGTTATGGACCTGGTTTCAGTAGGACTTAAGTTGAAATCCTTTCTCATTCACTTAAAATCTTTGTATAACAGATCAAGTCACTTAAACCTATTTATGTCATTTTCCTTATCTGTAAAATGAGATGCAGATGGAAATAGCAAACCACTCCAAAGTCATTGCCAAGAAAACCTTTAATTGAATCACAAAGATTTGGATAGAAGTATCAGATTAAATAAATAATTTTGACATTTAGTTTCTATTGCTCTGCACCTTTCTTTATGTTCTTTCTTTTTACCTACAACTTTTTGATTTCTATCATCACTTTTGAGTCTTTTCTATACCTATAATACCATTACTTGAACCCTTTATATTCATTACCTATGATAATATATCTTTTTAAAAATACATGAATTTATTTTTTGTTTTTATCATCAAAATTTCTCCAATATTTCTCCCATTAGAGCCAACCTGCATTAAAAATGAGAAAAAGAACAGCTACCTAAATTATGAATGAAAAATTTCAATAGTTATAAGAAAACACCTTTAAACTTTCTACTGCTCCAAAAGGTTAGAAGTGTTTGTTATACCTCTGGATAAGAGACATCCTTATTTTGTTTTTAAAGTTTTGCCTTCTGTTATTTAAGTATTCTAATTTTTAAAATTATATATATATAATGTTAAATGTATATATATATATTTGCATACATATACATTTTTGCCAATTTAATGTAATATCAAATTTATAATAAGTTTTCCGAAGTTGTATGATGTAAATTGTCTCTCCCCTTTCTTCCATCCTCCTTCCCTTTGGAGCTAACAAGCAATTCAGTCCAGGTTTCAAATGCACTAGTACACAAAAGACTTTCATGTTATTCATTTTTGTAAGTGAAAAATCTTATAAAACTGAAACTCCAAAGCATATACCAAATAAACAACTGAAAAATAATTTGTTTTCATCTGCATTCCTACTCCAAGAATTCTTTCTCTGGAGGTGGATAGCATTCTTCGTCATAAATCCCTTAGCATTTTCACTGTATTGCTGATAGTAAGTTAGTTTATATTATATAAATATTCCACAAAATTGTTGTTACTATGTACATCGTTTTTCTGGTTCTGCTNAAATGTATATATATATATTTGCATACATATACATTTTTGCCAATTTAATGTAATATCAAATTTATAATAAGTTTTCCGAAGTTGTATGATGTAAATTGTCTCTCCCCTTTCTTCCATCCTCCTTCCCTTTGGAGCTAACAAGCAATTCAATCCAGGTTTCAAATGCACTAGTACACAAAAGACTTTCATGTTATTCATTTTTGTAAGTGAAAAATCTTATAAAACTGAAACTCCAAAGCATATACCAAATAAACAACTGAAAAATAATTTGTTTTCATCTGCATTCCTACTCCAAGAATTCTTTCTCTGGAGGTGGATAGCATTCTTCATCATAAATCCCTTAGCATTTTCACTGTATTGCTGATAGTAAGTTAGTCTATATTATATAAATATTCCACAAAATTGTTGTTACTATGTACATCGTTTTTCTGGTTCTGCTTACTTCATTCTGCATCAGTTCATATAGGTCCTTCCAGCTATTTCTGAAATCATTCCATTCATCATTCCTTATAGAACAATCATATTCCATCACCATCATATACCACAATTTGTTCAGCCATTTCCCCAGTTGAGGGACATCCATTTAGTTTCCAAGTTTTAGCTACTACAAAAAGGGCAACTATAACTATTTTTGTACAAGCAAGTCCTTTCCCATTTTTAAAATCTTTCAGATATAGACCTAGTAGTTGTATTACTGGATTAAAGGGTATGTATGTTTCTAGAGCCCTTTGGGTATAATTCCAAATTGTCTTATAGAATTTTACCTCCTCTCTTTGAATCAATACTAAGTATTAGTTCCAAGGCAGAAGAGTGGTAAGGGCTAGGAAATTGACATGATTTTCCCAGGGTCACACATTTAGGAAATATCCGAGGCCAGATTTGAATCAAGAACTTCCTGTCTTCAGGCGTGGCTCTCTATCCACTGAGCCACATAGCTGCCTTCCATCTTAGAATTAATATTGTGTATGATGTACTTGTTCTAAGGAAGTGGAATGGTAAGGGCTAGCCAATGAAGGTTAAGTGACTCGCCCAAGGTCACACTGGTAGGAGATGTGAGGTCAGATTTTAACCCAGGACCTATCATCTTCAGACTTGACTTTCAATCCACTGAAACACCTGTCTGCTGCATTTTCTCATTCTTTTAAACCCTGTGACACTTGTCCTTTGACCTCATTGTTCCACTTATGCTATTCTCTACAAATTGTCATTGATCTCTTACCTGCTACATATAATTGCCTTTTCAAAAACCTCCCCCTTTCTGTACCTCTGTATACTCATTAATATTACTGATTGCTTTCCTTTGCCAGACACTCTGTCTTTTCTAGAATATATCTACATCCTATGCCAATCTGTCCTACTTCTACTCCTATCTTACTTCTACTCCACTCTCATTATGTTTTCATGGTTTTTCATCTTGATAATGAACATGAAGTAAAGTATTTGTCAGAGACAGAAGTCCTGAAATCTCGTTACTTTCTTCCTTTTACTTTTTCATTTGATTAACTCCTATAATTTAATTATCATCTCTATAAAGTTATATTCTTGCTTGTACTGATGCATGTACACATGTATTTACAGTATTAATCCCAAATACATAGGTATCCATGTATAGTTTCATATAGATACACATATATTTTACATATGTATAAAAAGATGATTTATTCATTTTTATATATTATTTTCAACTCATGTATCTTACATGAAAAGAATTCACTCATAATTTTCTCTGATTAATGGATGCTTAGACTTTCTCCTACCTTATTAACTTTCATGGCAAATAGATGTGTCATAACCAATATCCGATGTTTCATTGAATTACAACTGGATTATCTAATCAAGTATATAAAGAAATAATTTTTTTAGGTTGCTTAAAAGTTGGAATAATATCCTGGTAGTGTTGTGCAATGACTTTGATTTCTTTTTCCATTTAATAAATAGGTGGTATTAATAGAAACAAGAAACTTGATCATCTATATTAACCAGTTTGAATATCAACAAAAACAATAACATGATTGTAGAATCTAGTCTCTTTCATACTGGTCTCCCTATATGAACAAATAAAGGAGGAGATCAATGAATTGGGTTTGAAACTTAAAAAAAATAGAAAAAAGACCAAATTAAAAATCCCCAGGTAAAAATTAAATTGAGAATCCTAAAAATTAAAGGTGAAATTAATAAAATTGAAAGTAAATAACTATTGAACTAATAAATAAGACTAGGATCTGGCACTTTGAAAAAAATAAAAAAGAAAAAGTACAGGTAAATCTAATTAAGAAGAAAAAAAAGGATCATATTACCAGTATCAAAAATAAAAAGGGCAATCTCACCTCTAATGAAGAGGAAATTAAGGTAATTATTAACAATTACTTTGTGTAATTATATGCCAATAAATATGAAAAGCTAGGTGAAATGGGCATATATTTACAAAAATATAAAATGCCTAGATTAACAAAAGAGGAAATAAAATACTTAAATATCCCCATCTCAGAAAAAGAAATTGAACAAGCCATCAAGAGAAAGTCTTCTGGGCCAAATAGATTCAAAATGGAATTCTATCAAACATTTAAAGAACAATGAATCCAAATACTACACAAACAAATAAGCAAAGAAGGAATCTTACCAATTTCTTTTTATGACACAAATATGGTACTGATTCCTAAGGCAGGAGGACCAAAAAATAGAGAAACAAAGCTACAGATCAATCTTCTTAATGAACATAGATGCAAAAATCTTAAACAGAATACTAGCAAAGAGACTAGAGTAAGTCACCACAAGGATTATTCACTATGATAAGTGGAACTTATTCCAGGAATGCAAAGCAGGTTTACATTAGGAAAACTATTTACATAATTGACCATATCAATAATAAAACTAACAGAAATAACATGATTATCTTAATGGATGCAGAAAAAGCCTTTGAAAAATTCAAAAACCATGCCTAATAAAAACACAAGAAAAGTACATGAATATAAGGACCTTTCCTCAAAATAATAAACAGTATTTATCTAAAATCATTAGCAAGTATCATCAGCAATGGACATTAGTTAGGGGCCTTCCTAATAAGATAAGAAGTAAAGCAAGGGTGCCCATTATCACTACTATTATTTAATATTGTATTAGAAATGCTAGCAGTAACAGTTAGTGAAGAAAAAGAAATTGAAAGAGTTAAAGTAGACAATGAGGAAACTAAACTATCACTCTTTAAAGATGATATGGTATACTCAGAGAATCCTAGAAAATCAACTGAAAAGCTAGTAGAAATAATGATTTTTGCAAAGCTGCAGGATACAAAATAAACCGATATAAATCATCAGCATTCTACATATTTTCAACAAAACTCAGCAGCAAGAGTTAGAAAGAGAAATTCCATTTAAAATCACTCTAGACAATATAAAATATTTGGGAATCTCTATCTGCCAAGACAAACTCAGGAATTATATGAACAGAATTACAAAACATTTTTCATATAAATAAAACTAGTTTTAAACAATTAGAAAAAAAATTAATTACTCATAGGTAGGATGAGCTAACATAATAAAAATGACAGTCCTACCTAAACTAATTTACTTATTCAGTGCCATACTTATTAAAATATCAAAAAACTTTTTTATAGAATTAGAAAAAAATTATAATAAAGTTCATCTGGATGACAGAAGATCAAGAATATCATGGGAACTAATGAAAAAAATTGAAGGATGGAGGCCTAGGCCTACCAGATCTTAAACTGTACTACAAAGTAGTGATCATCAAAATCATATGGTACTGACTATGATATATGAGGGTGAATCATTGGAATAGACTAGGGTTAAATTATCTCAGTAAGCTACTGTTCAATAAACCCAAAGGTCCCATGTTTGGGAACAAGAAATTATTATTTGACAAAAACTGCTGGGAAAATTAGAAAACAGTATGGAAAAAATTAGGTTTAGATCAAAATTTTATAACCTATACCAAGATAAATTCAAAATGAGTAAATGACCTCAATATAAAGAGTGAAATCTTAAATAAATTCAGTGAAAATAAAATAGAATACCTGTCAGTTCTATGAGAAAGGAAGGAATTTAAGACCAAGGAAGAGAGAGAGAATTTGACAAAATGTAAAATAAATAATTTTTATTATATTAAATTAAAAAGCTTTTGCACAAAAAACCCCCAACGCAACTAAAATTAGAAGGGAAGCAAAAATGGAGAAAAAAATTTTATAACAAAACTCTGACAAAGATCCAAGTCAAATGTACAAGAAATCAAGCCATTCGCCAATTGACAAATGATCAAAGGATATGAATAGGCAGTTTTCAGATGAAGAAATCAAAACTATCAATAATTACATTGATTAAAAGTGTTCTAATCCCTCCTAATTAGAGAAATGCAAATCAAAACATCTGTGAGGTAACATCTCACACATAACTGATTGGTCAAAATAAAAGTAAGGGAATATACTAAATGTTGGATGTAATGTGGCAAAATTTAGACACTAATACACTGCTAGTGAAGTTGTAAGTTGATCCAACCATTCTGGAAGACAATTTAGAGTTATGCCCAAAGGGGTTTTGAAAGAATGCATATCCTTTGTTCCAGCAATACCCCTAGTAGGTTTATACTCCAAAGAGATAATAATGTAAAAATGTTTGTACAAAAATATTCATAGTCATGCTCTTTGTGGTGACAAAAAATTGGAAAATGAGGGAGTGTCCCTTGACTAGGGAATGGCTGAATGAATTGCGGTATATGTGGGTGATGGCATACTACTGTGCTGTAAGGAACAATAAACTCATTGATTTCCATTTGAGCTGGAAAGTTGTCCACAAACTGATGCAGAGTGAAATGAGAAGAACCAGGATAACATTGTATACAGAGACTGAAATATTGTGGGATGATCATAGGTAATCAATTTTGCTACTGATAGCAGTGCAATGATCCAGGACAATCCTGAGGGACTTATTAGAAAGCATTCTATCCACATCAAAGGAAAAAACTGTAGGAATATAAACACTGAAGGAAAACATTTGATTTTTCACTAGTTTATATGGGTATTGGTTGTGGGGTTTTGGTTGTTAAAAGATTATTACAAAAATGGTTAATATGGAAATAGGTACTGAGTGATAATAAAAATACTTCTCAGCTATTGGAAAGTCAAGAATCTTAATGTGTGTAATGAAAACAGTACACAACCAGATGCATATTTTGGAAGCATATTTCCCAGTGGAATCTCAGAAGATGATATATGGAGACCTATAGTCATACCTTTTGTGGCTGAATTTTAGGCTGAGAAAGCCTACTGAGTAAGTAAGACTAGTTCAGAAGAGCTCTGTTGCAAATGATAGAATCTGAGAAATCTTGATGATAACAAAATAAGTAAAATCTCATTTCCCCCACTCTATTCCTATGATTCAGAAGATTCTGATGTCATTTTCAGTCCTTTTCTTCAGTTGTCATTCCCATTGCTGTCCCTCTGCTCATTTACTCCAATCTACTAATATTTCACCCTAAAACTACCCAGCCCTCCCAACCCTTACATTGTGCTCCTCAGAATGCTTGCTCCATAGGTAATAAAGTTTCATTTATTTTCAATATTTTGCTTTCAAACTCTTTCCATCTGTTGATTCTTCTTGAGACATGGTTGTGCAAAAACAGCTTTTTTTCTGCATTCCCTTCCCAGACTTTCTCATTGACTTATTGGATAAGATTAAGATGTTGAAATGCTTGTGGATAACAGTCTATCTCTACCTCTCAATATTCACTGCCCCTTTATAATTCAGTCATTCTAAATCTGTCCCACAAATTAAATTCTGATAGTGTTTTTCTACATATCTAAGAACATTCTACTTTTCTCATGAGTATGTTTGCTGGTTTCAAAAACCTTTCTCCCTTTGTCTACATTTTCTTACTATCCTCACCTCAACCCCTTTGATTGTTGCTTCAATTCTATACTGTCCTGTCTTCTGAATTCCCTATACCCTTTTTTAATCATGAATCTTACCCTACAAAACATCAGCCATCACTCACTGCTATCTTTTGCCTTTGATCTTACTTTTTACTTATTGAAATTGGAGAAAATCATTTACACATTTCCTGAATCTACTACATGTTCATCTTATACATTGTCAACTGAATCCTCATTGGGCAGAGCTATCCTTTTTACAGATTTCTAATGGAACAAATGTGCATTTATTCTTGCTACTTTTGAAAATATTTTCATTCCTTCTCAAATTCCCATGGCTCTCTAGTGGTCACTTTCTCATCTCAGAACTATGTGGCATATTTCACTAAAAATGGATTAGAGTTATACCCTTTCTCCTTTTCCGTGTCTCTCAAGTCCATAATATGCCTCTTGCATTATCTCCCATTTCATTCTTCTCTCCCATAGTCAGGTGGCTTTCTCTTTCTCAGTTCCCTTACATTTACAAGTGATGCCATTGTCTCCCTCATCTGCAGGAAAAAAAAAATTCTTTCTATAATCTCCCCTCTTATTCATATTCAATCTTTTCTTGTCTACTGGCTTTTTTATCTATGTATTACACATTTGTCTATGTCTCCCATATTCACAAAACTTTCATTTGATCAATCTATCTGTAAATTTCCCATCTCTTCCCTCGATTTTGAGGTTAAGCTTCTTCAGAAAGCTTTTGACAATAGGTGTCCCCACTTTGTTTCATCTTTCTTTCTTTCTTCTTAATTCTCCAGTTTTTTATTCATCCAAATTGTTTTCTCTAAATTTACTTATAATCTCCAAATTGCCTAATCTAATGTCCTTTTCTTAGTGCTCATTCTTCTTGACTTTTCTATTGCCTTTGACATTACTTACTACTATCTACTTGATAAACTTTATTCTCTACATTTTTATGACACTATTCCTCATTCTCTGCCTACCTATATATATTTTTTTTCTTCTTAGTCTCCTCTGCCAGGTCTTTTTTCTACTTCACTGCTTTGGTTGATTGATTATATCTCCCAGTTCCCTTTCCATGCCTCCTTTACTTCTCTTTTATACTACTTCACCTGTTGATCTCACTAACTTTATATAGATTTAAATATCAACTCTATACTGAATCTAAATCTCTTTATCCAGACCTACCTTTTTTCCTCATTTACATTCTTTCCCATCTCCACCTGACTACTTGATATCTCAATATAAGTGTCATGCAGATGGATTAAACTTAAAATTTCTAAAAATTAACCAATTATCTCTGTCTTTAAAATTCTCCTGTCTTTCAAACTTCCTCATTTCCCTTAAAATGGTCAATATCTTTCCAAATGTGTTGAAACTTATGTCATCTTTGACTTCTCACTTTCTCTTTGTACACATTGTCCCTATATATATTTTTTGCTATAGATTATCTATTTTCTTTTTTCATTTCTCTTCCATATGCTTTTTTTTAACTTCCTATACATCTTGTCACTGAAGCAGGTCATTATGACTCCATGGTCAGACATTGTCATAGACTGCTAGTTAGTTTCCCTGGCATAAATCTCTACTTCATTCCATCCTCCTCTCACCTGTCAAACTACTCTTTTTCACATGTGGTTCTAAGTATCAATGTCATCCATATGTTTTTAGTGATTGTACTAGGAATAATCTCAGTCTTAATAATTGAGTTCTGCCTTTGTTGGCTTTTTTCTAGCCTCAACAAAAATGCTCTTTTCTATGAGAAGCATTTATTAACCTCCTCCCCCCATTTTAATTGTAGCATCTTCCCTCTGTTGATACTACCAATTAAATAACCATCTGTCTTTTGTCTTTCTTTTTACTATTGGTTCTTGACATTGATTATATTAGAATGTTTCCTGAAAATTATCTTTCCCAAGGGATATTTGATTAGTATGACTTATTCTTTTCCCCTCTTATTTAAGTATTGAGGTTTTTGTGAATGAAAAATTGTATAATGATTTTCAAAGAACAAATATTAGCTTATGTTAGAATGACTTACAAAAATCTGAGTTGTCTAGGCATTCATTGAAAAATAAAAAATGAATTATTAATAAATGGTTTAAAAATGCACTTGGTCATGAAATATCAATGTATTTAAAACATATATGCAATGATTTCCTTATCAAGCTTCTCAGCTGTCATCTCTGCTTGCTAATCTCTTCTAACTGCCAAGATCTTCTCCTTGTTTCAGGAATCTGAAGCAGAACTTAAAGAAAACTTTAGCATCCAAAAAGCCTTGCCACACAATGACTTTGGTGCAAATATGGATTAATGAGGACCATTCTATATGTTAGTCAGGGACAGAAATACAGAACATTTTCTCCTCAGTAAACAGATCAAGACATGACATCAATAGTGGAAATGAATTTTGAGCTTAGCTGGAACAAATAATTACTATTTTTTTCTTATTTCGTGTGTGGTATGAAACTAAAGCTTAAACAAAGTTTGGGATTTGCTGAAAGTAACATGGGCAGTAAATAGCAGAACTGGAGTTTAAACCCTGATCTTCTAACTCCAAAATAAGTATTTTTTCCAGCATAATGTAATGCTATGTGGAAAGTCTTTATTTTTATAGGCAGATAGAGAACATTATTAGCCCAGCTAAAGAACGTTTTTTGAATTTGAGACGTTAATCGTTTGTAAGAATATTGTTAAACACAACCAAGAGCAAGAGGGATTTTCAGTGAAGACAAATGGGATGGTGACAGGCAGAAATGAAGACTCAGAGACCCAAATCAGTGAATTCTCAAGTTTGCATATTCACATATTCTCAAATGGGAAACTGTGGATTATTGAAATTGAATATAGCATTTTGTTCACTTTTCTTTTGCCCATAAAATCCTTCAGCCTTGGGCCACTTTCTTGCTGAATACAGAAGACAGTGCTGAGCCACACTGAGTGACATGATTTCTTTATCTTGAGTGACTCATATTCTCACACTTTTAAAATTAATTCCTCATTACCATCTCCTTTTCCCCTAGCTTCCTTCCTTTTTTGTTCAAAACCATGCTTTCTAGATAAATTCCCAGTCATTCAAAATCTTAACTATTTATTTTTTGATAGTATGCTCCATTCTTTGTGCTTCTGTCTATCTCTGTCTCTCTCTATCTAGGTCTCTCTCTCTCTCTGTTTCTTTTTCTATCTCTCCTTTTTGCACATAGCTGTTTGAATGTTCTCTATCCCATTAGCCTTTGTTCTTTTCCTTCTTTGTCTCTCTACATCTTAGCACAGACAGTGGTAAATAGGTATTTGCCTAATGTTTTTCTCATGAACTGAGCCATTCATTAAGCAATCAGTAAGACCTTTTGCTGGGTTCTAGGTATATAACCATCAAATTAAATTTACTCTCCAGTTCTACCAATGTCTGTGTCTCATACTAAGGCAGAGTCAGTCACTTACCAGGCTGGTCTCAATCAATATAGTAGAAAGCACAACTGCTCCAGTCATTGTTTGAGGATCTATATATGTATGCATGATCATCTATATAACCTATGAGGAAGGTCCAGGGTTACAGTTATAATGACTGCCCTGTCTGAGCTCTTTTCCCTGCAGGGCCCTAATTATTATATCATCTGCAGAGAATTTACACCGTGAGGGCTACCTGGGACCTGTCTAAAAGATGGTTAACTTTTGTCCCAAGTGTGTATTAGTATTTACAAAGACTCTTGCCTATTTAGAATCTCTAGTGTAGCATCAATGAGCAGGTGGGGGAGGAATTCATCTTATCTGTAGGAAAATAGAGGAAGAAGTGAAATAAATGTCAGGTGGGTCTCAGGGAGATGTAATGAGGACAAGAGGCAGTGGATTGGAATTCCAGGTGAGGTGCTCTTTTGGTTATAGCTCAGGGGCCCTCATCACATTGACACAATTGTGTCTGTTTGCTATACCTCTCTTTGTAGTCTCTCTGTTTTGTATTCCTTACAATAGAAAAGGCCATGTTCAGACCTAGGACAAACTGGAGCAGATTCCATATTAGGAACTAATGACTGATCCTGCTTAGGATTTTCCCACCTTCCATCTGTTATAGCGAAGGAGACACAAGAATTAGGCCCCAATAAAGCAGTCAGAAAAAATCAAGTCCTTAATCAGGAAAGAGATAGGTCCAATAATCAGTTTCTATCACACACCCAAGCACCACAAACTACACACAGTCTGGGGCTCTGGTGACCATATCTCTGGGAGAATGTACCACTCTAGATGATTCTCCAAACAATAGAACTTAGGGAACTTATATAGTATTTGGGGGACTAAGGAAAGGGAAGTATGATTGATTGGTATTACCATGGCTACAAGGAAATGAGAAGTCCAAGATAGAATTATCAGGGAGAGGCTGGTACTTTATAATGGATACAAAAGGGAAGGTTCCAGCTAAGGGCTGGGCTACCTGGGAGAGGACTTTGATACAATGGGAGAGACTACTAGGATAAAATGGTAGGTAACATTAGATGAGGCCTATCTTAAGGCCTGTTTTTCAGTCTGAAATGGACTGAGTCTGGGACTTCCCTCAGGGTAAATTCTCAGGGGACAGAAGCAAAATTGGGGTCTCAAGAATTCAAAATGACAAGAGGTTGAACCTGTTCATAATCCTCCTCTTCCTAACTCCTCTCCTTTTATTAAGAGACTTCAATTTATTGGTTTATGTTCTTGAGCCACCTAACTTCTTAATGCCTTAATCTCTACAATTATCTTGGCCTACACTTACACCCCACCTAATGAAACATTCATTGTTCCATCACACATGAGTGTTCCACTTCCATGATCAAGACTAGTGAATTTCCTTTGCTATTCAAAACTTTTCACATTTCATTTTCCTTTCCCCTTATACATCCTATGCAATCATTAAGTCTTTTTGATATTCCTATGAAGGGCCAAAATGGGTTCTAAGTGCTGCAGTGGAGAAAGTGCTCAGCTTAGAATCAGGAAGATTCATGTTTTTGGCTCAATTCTGGGATCAGACACTTATTGTACCTGTGGAAAAATTACTTTCCCTTGTTTGTCTCAGTTCCTAATTTATAAATAGGCTGGAGAGGTAAATGGCAAACCATTTCGGTATCTTTGAAGGAAAACCCTAAATGAAGTCAAAATGAATGTGACATGACTGAAATAACTGATTTAAAAAAATCACACCATAAAATGTGTCCAGAAGAGAGTAAATCTAGTGCACATGTGAACAAAAAAGGATAAAAAGAATTTCAAATGTAAATAAATTTACATTCAGTCTGTGAAAGGTGAGAGATGCTGTGTTCTGATGAAAATATATAGAAACAATCATGTATGCAGAATAACAAGAAGAGAAATACAAGGCAGTGTGTTTGAAAACTAGCAGTGGGGGTTGTAAGGTATGGTATCCTGGAGATGGTCATACTTGAATTATGTTTTCAATCAATGAGTTGGAATTAAAAAAAATAAGGTCCTGGGAGACCCTTCTTGGCAAAGATCTGGCTTTATTATGACAGAGAAATCAATGGGCCAGAGGTCTGCAGGTTTCCTCCAGTTCAAAACCTGAGCCCCAGATCATTGTTACTGAAACCTTTTTCAAAGCAAGAAAAGGAACTTACAGAGTAGGAGTAAAGACTTATTGGGATCATTCTTGATGAGAGTAATAGTGACATATACATCATGGACAGGTCAGAACCTTTTTGACCTGGGTTTCTTTAAAGATCGTTCTGACATAGTACATCCCAACCTCTATAAAGCCCTCTAGGAACCCTTGGCCTACAAGGCTCCTGCCCTCTAAGGGATCCTGTCCTCCATGTCCTTTTGGTGACCTGTTACCCAAAGTTTCTTACATGAATTAGTTTGCTATGAAAGTACATCATAAAATAGATTCACAAACCAAAGATTAACACAGTAAATCATTTATGATTAACATGATAGCATACTTATAAATTACTCTAACAATACACATATTTGAAATTATAATTCAAGTATTATTCTGGAAATACATTCTTAATCTGGTTTGAAACACAGACTCTTTTCTGAGATTAAATTCTTACTCTAAATCACAAAGTTACATCTTATAAATATTGATAAAGCTATTAATTGTTGATTTTCTGGTTACATAATAGGAATTAGAGCCCTGGATTTGAGCCAAGAAGACCTGAGTTCAAAAAATGCCTCAGGTGCTCCTGAATTGTTTGATCTAAAGGCGTTACCTAATCTCTTTCATTCTTAGTTTTCTAATCCATCAAATGGGAATTGTTATAAGGAAGAGGATGTTTATCATGTCAGACCTAGGAGGGAGAATGGCAGGATGATAAAGATTCTGGAATATTGGTACTAAGTGGGTTCAGGCAGTTAACTAAGGTTTGAGCTGAGAGTCTTTCTCTGGTTTACCCTGGAGAAGATTGATGGTTTTACTGCATTAATACCCCATTCTACTTGGGGGTTTTAGGACCCCAGACCTGATATTACAGAGAGCTGTTTCAGAAGATGCAGGATCACACCAGGAACTCAGTAAATCACAGCAAGTAGTAGGTAAGCAGGTAAGCTCTGCCAGTATAGGATTTATTACCTGGAAAAACACTAAAACAAACAATATAAAAGAAAAAATCTCTGTAAAAACTAAGAGGCAGACATCTTGCTCTTCCTCCCTCCTATGGTAAGGCACAAGGGACAAACTTCAAAAGAATAAAAACCAGCAGACAATTTTTAAATACACAATAGTAAAAGTGCTTAAGAAAATTTTTCTCATGGATGCTTCAATGGAAGAACAACATTTATACTGAAAATCTGTACCATCTTGCTTTATAGTTTCTGGATTATGGTATACAACCTGTAGGTAGTGACTATTCCACAGTATATATTAGACATAATACAAATTTATGACAGTTATCAATGGCTGAAAATAGAGATAGGGCATGTATGTGCTTTTATCCTGACAGTGATGGCAACTATAATATCATTCCTACAGTTCTACTGGTCATTAAAAAAGATCATAAAGCAAATACTGGGTCATGGGGATGAAAATGCCATAATTATTCTAGCTTTGAAAAAGGAGATCACTCTGTTACAAGAAACCAACTAAAGATTGATGCAAGGAAAGGGAAACATTGTAGAGACTGGGGTGCAAATGGAAAAAAATCAAATAGAAAATAACAGCAATAATACCATGCAAACTACTCCAGCAGAGGCAGAGGCACTATTTTCAATTCTCCCTATACAGGACCACATCACTTTATAGCCAGACATGGGCATGGTCCACCTCAAAACTCATAAGCCATTTGCAAGGGGGGATCTGGACAGCCTAAAATGGAAAATGCCTCACTTCTTCCTTGATCTGTTCAAATCCATAAAAATTCAAATGGGCAGTGAGATTGTATGACACCACATTTAGGGACATTGAAATTCTTTTAGGGGAGCTATCTGCACCATCAGAAAGGGCTCATTTTATAGAGGAGAGAAGGAGTAACCCCAATCTGACCTCATGGCCCCAGGAATTTAAGGATCTTGAATTATATAACCATGGCAATATGTGATATTTAAAAAGATGCAGGAAAGATCTTATAGAGGCCATGAAATTCCATACAAAAATACCAGGTAGCTGGGGACATTTTGAGAAGTTAAAAGAAGAGGCAGAAGAACACTCAAGTACCTTTCTGAACAGGCTAGTGGAAGCAGGAGAGAATATCTTGGGTTTCCAAAATTTAAATGAGTATGACCTCCAACATATCAGGAGAAAGTCCATCAAAGGCAGTAATCTCCCAATAAAAACCTATTTTAATTTGAATTGCCCTGGGTAGGAGACTATCCATGGAAGATTTAAGAAAAATGACATCTTACATTTATGGGTCAGCAGATAAAGAACAGAAAATAACAAGGTCTCTGATAAAGGGAAAGATGAAACAATAGTAGATTTAAAAAGGCAACTCAAAGAAGCAAAACCCACTATAAAATAAAAGGAGATAGAAGAAATCAAAAACCTTGCTCTCTTGCAAGCACAAAATTGCAGGAATCAAATGCAACAAAGACAAACTAACAACAACAGGAGATGTTTTATATGTGGCTGGGTTGGACACATAATGAAAAACTATTATTTTAAGTCCCAAATAAACCTCAATAACAATAACAATAAGAGGAAGCCATACACAAACACTTTCTCAAACTCTAGATACAATAACAACAATTACAATAAGAGAAACAAGTGCTGTGATCATGAATGTGGAAGCTCAAATCTTAGTCCTGATTTTAAAACTTTGGAAAAATACATCTCCTAAAGAGAAAAATCTCATTCCTTGCAAATAGTGGAAGGAACACAGTCAACCTTATGAACCAAGGAAACAGTTTTGGCCCTTAAAAGAAAAAAGAAGGGGTATAAAAACAAAAACAGAAAAGAAAACTGAGAAGGGGAATTTGGGAATATACAAATAAATGATGGGGTTAGAGAAGCAAAGATTAAATCTAGAGAAAGGACAGAAGATGAGATCCAGATGGATAGAGATGTTGTGTAGATTAGGAATAGAATTTATGGGATAAGAGATAGTGATTCAAACAAACAGGAGAAAACCAAAGAAGTACTTACAAAAGACTTTGGAGCAAACACAATGACTATCCTAACAAGCAAAGACACAGACATTACCCAATGCAAAGTACTAGGAATAACAAACTTAGACTTTAAATCCTCAGCATACACTTACAAAGATCCTACAGACATACAAAATCAAATCACAAAACCAGAAAACATACAAGAACAAATATCAGCAAAAGGAAAAAAAAAACAAAAGTCACAGAAACAAGCTTATTAGTGTGTTCTGAACAGTTTAACATACAAGCTGCATAGGAAAACACAGATAATACTAACCAACTTGCTGCATGGGACACTATAAAGGAAAGACTAATTTCTTTAAGCACACACACACACAAGCAAGCTCCCAAGAAAATTGGTATATGAAGATGTTATAATGGAAGGGAATTGCTGGGATATAACAATGATTTACAACTTAAATCCAAAAAGCAAAGAGTTTTATACTAAAATATCTCCAGGAAAGAGCATCATGCAAAATGTACCAAGCCTTCAAGCTTGTGAAAAGTCAAATTATCCAATAGAAATATCAAATTGCTTAAAGGAAAACCAAATAGAGGAATCCAATCAAGATCATGTAAAAGCAAGAGAGAATAAAGGGGAGAAAGGAAACAAGAAATATACAGTAGGAATAGGCATAGAGTTCAACATCAATGCAAAAGCTCTGTTGCCTATGAATAAAAAACATAACATCATGTTTTCTCCACAATCTCTAACTACTTTCAATCTTGCAACTGTATCATTCATAATGACAACAATTATTTGGGATGAAAACTATAATTAGCACTACATTCCCAAATTAGTTATGGATTTTCCTCTAATGTAGGTTTTCCCTAAATCTACATACAAACCTAATGAATAACATCAAAACCACAAATGACAACACATTGCTACAAAAAACTGAAGATATCCACAACATCACATAGAAAAGAGGTCAAACAGAAATCAAGGCATTACCAAATAGCGGCCTAGGGGAAGTAAACTTACTACAAGCTGAAATCAAACTGCAAACAAAGAATCCTGTCAGGGAGAAAAATGTGGTTAACTTACAATGAGGAAGACATGGGAACTATAGAAATAGAAGTACCTATGATCCAAGTGAACCAAGACACAGAAACAATGAACTACAAGTAATGATCACAGTGGGCAATGAAATAGACCCTGCTCTCGTGGACACCGATGCCATGAGTTCTGAAAAAGAGGAGCAAACAGAAGGTCCAGATCCTGAGGAAACTACTTAATTTCCAAGAAGAAGAAGAGGTAGTAATGATTCAGCACCTCACACAAATGGACTTTCAACTGTATAACATCAATCCAAGAGACATGGTCTATGTAAAGAATTTTAACAAGAGAAATAACAAAGAGTTTACATGATCCAGACCACATCTAGTATTGCTCTGTACAGAGGACAAAATAAGTCTTTTAGGAAGATGTGGTTGGGCACATAATACAAATGTAAAGACACAGAAATCCAACACAAGTACAGAACACCCAGGAGAAAAACAAAATAGAGAGGGATTACAAACAAAATATGGAATAGGCTGTAGCAAGGCAGACACAGCAGATGAGTGGGATCTAAGAAATATTGGATTGTTAGTTCCAATGATAGAGAACATTATACCTCCAAAAGAAAAACCATATGCAAGTGGATATTGATCCACAAAATCTAGCCAAGTCAGTGCAAGGGTTTTGGACTTAGTGTACATAAGGAACATGGAGACCATCATCTGGAAAAGTGTAAATGCCAAGATAAAGAGAGTTCACAGATACAATACAAATCCCTAAGGAATAATAGAATTATACCATCAAATACAAACACCAAGAACAAATAAATCAAGAAAATGAGCATGAGACAAAAAACATAGAGAAGAGAGTTTGGCTTGGTTCCGGGTTAAGATGGCGGCAGAGTAAGAAGCAGCTCTTAACCTCTCCTGACCAAAACACACAAAACTCCTCAAGGGGACATAAAAACAAGTCCAGACAAACGAAGGAACCCCACAACAGGGCACAGCATGGAAGGTACATGGAATCGAGGCATTTCCATGCTATAAAGGGGTGAAACAGCTCTCACTAAATCTCGGTCTGAGCAACCACCCCACCCCCAGCCTCTCCACACACAACACCTATAGCGCCGAAGCCAGCTAAAAAGAAATAGAGCAAGTTTGGGGCACCCATCGAGTCATTGGCAGCTCTGGGGCCTGTTCCTGAGAGCAGCAAGATTTAGGACCCCAAAAAGCTAACAAATGCACACAAAATCTGAGCGCAGGAGCAGGGCGCTGAGAGCAGGCACTGGCAGAGGCGTGGGTGGAGGCAGAAACAGCCACAAGCTAAAGCTCTGAAACCCTGAGTGGGGAACCAGTGCAGATGGGTATATGACTGTGGAAGGAGCGCCCTGAGACTTGTAAAGAAACCTCCTGCAGACGATCAAGCAAGGGGGTCCACCAGGGGGCTTGACCTTGGACAGACCCTGAGCGCTACGATAAACCTGAGAAGCTGCTGGGCTAATGATGGCTACCCAGTCTCAGGAAGTTCAGAAGAGAAAGATTAACAACAAGAAAAAGAAGTCTTTAACACTTGACAACTTTTACACAGAGAAAATCCAGACAACTGAGCAAACAGAGGAAGAGAACAAATAAGCATCTGGACCCTCCTCAAATAAGGAAAACTCCTCACAAGCTATGGAAGATTTCAAAACTGAGATTTTGAAGAAAATGGAAGAGATCTGGCAAGAAAATAACTGTTTAAAAGGTAGAATCTTGCAATTGGAAAGTGAGGCTACGAAACCAAATGAACTGATAAGCAAATTGAACACCAGAAATGACCAGATTGAAAAGGAATACCAGAAGATTATGGCCGAAAACCAGAAGATTATGGCCAAAAATCAAAAGATCATAGCCGAAAACTGAAAGATTATAGCCGAAAATCAATCCCTAAAGGCTAGAATTGAGCAAATAGAAGCTAATGATCTCTCAAGACAACAAGAACAAATAAAACAAAGTCAAAAGACTGAAAAAATAGAAGGAAACAAGAAATATCTCAATGAGAGAGTGACAGACCAGGAAAACCGGTCTAGAAGAGACAATTTGAGAATAATTGGTCTTCCAGAAAAACCAGAAATTAATAGAAACCTGGACTCCATACTAACAGAAATAATTCAGCAAAATTGCCCTGAAGTCCTACAACAAGAGGGCAATATAGACATTGAAAGGATTCATAGAACACCTGCGATATTCGATCAAGAAAACACCCAGAAATATAATTGCCAAAATCAAGAGTTTCCAAGCAAAAGAAAAAATCTTACAAGAAGCCAGAAAGAAACAATTCAAATATCAAAGAGCACCAATCAGGATCACACAGGATCTGGCAGCCTCCAAGCTAAAACATCACAAGGCTTGGAATACGATATTCAGAAAGGCAAGAGAGTTGGGCCTGCAACCACGGATCAACGACCCATCAAAATTGACTATATATTTCCAGGGGAAAGTATGGGCATTCAACAAAATTGAAGAATTCCAGGTATTTGCACAGAAAAGACCAGGGCTAAATGGAAAGTTTGATATCCAACCACAAAAATCGAGAGAAACATGAAAAGGTAAATAAGATACAGAGGGGAAAGAAAGAAAACTTATAATTTTTAAATTTGCCTTTTTAAGGGCTTAAATAAGATCTAATTATCTGTATTCCTATGTAGAGAAATGTTATGTATAATTCTCTGTAGTGAACTCTATTCACTATTACAATATTCACTATTATAGTAATCAGAAGAATAATTCACAGGGTGAGGGTGGAACACTAAATAATCTAAGATG
>NC_058135.1:273743008-273788266 GCF_016433145.1 Gracilinanus agilis
GAGAAAATTACAAAATGTAAATTAAATGGTTTTGATTATATTAAACTAAAAAGTTTTTGTACAAACAAAAACAATGTAGTCAAAATCAGAAGGGAAACAACAAATTGGGAAAAAATCTTTATAAGGCAAAACTCTGACAGGGGTCTAATTACTCAAATATACAAAAAGTTAAAGCAATTATATAAAAAATCAAGCCATTCCCCAATTGATAAATGGGCAAGAGACATGAATAGGCAATTTTCAGGTAAAGAAATCAAAAGTATCAATAAGCACATGAGAAAGTGTTCCAAATCTCTAATAATTAGAGAAATGCAAATCAAAACAACTCTGAGGTATTACCTCACACCTAGCAGATTGGCGAAAATGAAAGAAGGGGAGAGTAATGAATGTTGGAGGGGATGTGGCAAAATTGGGACATTGATGCATTGCTGGTGGAGTTGTGAACTGATCCAGCCATTCTGGCTGGCAATTTGGAACTATGCTCAAAGGGCTATAAAAGATTGCCTGCCCTTTGATCCAGCCTTACCATTGCTGGGTGTGTACCCCAAAGAGATCATAGATAAACAGACTTGTATGAAAATATTTATACCTGCGCTTTTTGTAGTGGCAAAAAAACTGGAAAATGAGGGTATGTCCTTCACTTGGGGAATGGCTGAACAAATTGTGGTATATGGGGGTGATGGAATACTATTGTGCCAAAAGGAATAATAAACTGGAGGAATTCCATGCAAATTGGAGAGACCTCCAGGAAGTGATGCAGAGCAAAAGGAGCAGAGCCAGAAGAACATTGTACACAGAGACTGATATACTATGGTAAAATCAAATGTAATGGGCTCCTATACCAGCAGCACTACAATGACACAAGACAGCTCTGAGGGATTTATGGTAAAGATGCTACCCACATTCAGAGGAAGGACTGCAGGAGAGGAAACATATAAGATAAACAATTGCTTGAATGCATGGGCAGAGGCGAACATGAATGGGAAATAGACCCTGAACAAGGACACATGTTACAACCAGTGGAAATGTGCATTGGCCATGGGTGGGGGGAGAGCGGGGGGGTGAAGGGGAGTGTAGGGGCATAAAGTATGTAAACAGATTAAAAACGAATATTAATAAATGTCTAATAAAAGGAAAAAAAACATAGAGAATAATAAGGATTAACGTCACTACTGCACAATAAATAATATAACACAACCACAAAGTTCCAGTACACAGTGAGGAGAGACCCAAATAACAAGATGTTAGACAGCAGACAAGATGATAAGACAAGCAAAGAGAGAACGGAAGATCAGAAGAAAAAATCAAGCAAAGCTGCAAATAACAAGCAGGAACTTTACAAAGGAAATCGACACTAAAAACTGTGAACTGAGTAATGATCATTGCAAGAAGAGGACAAAAGAAAGGGTTTACCTAAGACTGGTGTGACATTAACACAAAACACAACTTATATGTGGCTTATATTCACAGTACATAACCTAGAATCGTGAAGAGAATCTCTACAGGTAAATTTTCTAGACAGAGGACAACTTTCAACAAATGATGAGTATTTTGCATCCACATGACATACAAGTCACAAAAAAACAGCACAAAACTGATATTTAGTCTAGACCTTGTGTAAATAAACAACGGTCTGAAGATAGCAACAATGCAATGCATATAATTTTTTTTTAGAAAAATTTTCCATGGTTACATGATTCATGTTCTTACTTTCCCCTTCACCCCCCAAATGCCTCCCCCCATAGCTGACACATTTTCCACTGGTTAACATGTGTCATCAATCAGGACTAATTTACATATTATTGATAGTTACTTTGGTGTAGTCATTTCGAGTCTACATCCCCAATCATGTCCGCATCAACCCACGTGTTCAAGCATTTGTTTTTCTTCTGTGTTTCCACTTCTGTAGTTCTTTCTCTGAATGTGGGTAGCGTTCTTTTCCATCAATCCCTCAGAATCATCCTGGGTCATTTCATTGCTGCTAGTACAGAAGTCCATTACGTTCAATTTTACCACAGTGTATCAGTCTCTGTTTTTTTGGCTCTGCTCCTTTCACTCTGCATCAATTCCTGCAGGTCTTTCCAGTTCACATGGAATTCCTCCAGTTTATTATTCCCTTGAATGTAATTGTATTCCATCACCAGCATATACCACAATTTGTTCAGCCAGTCCCAAATTGAAGGGCATATCCTCATTTTCCAGGTTTTTGCTACCACAAAGAGTGTGGCTATGAATATTTTTGTACAAGTCTTTTTATCTATGATCTCTTTGGGGTACAAATCCAGCAATGGTATGGCTGGATCAAAGGGCAGGCATTATTTTAGTGCTCTTTGGGCATAATTCCAAATTGCCATGCAGAATGGTTGGATCAGTTCACAACTCCACCAGCAATGCATCAATGTCCCAATTTTGCCACATCCCCTCCAACATTCATTACTCTCCCCTGCTATCATTTTAACCAATCTGCTAAGTGTGAGGTGATACCTCAGAGTTGTTTTGATTTGCATTTCTCTAATTATTAGAGATTTAGAACACCTTCTCATGTGCTTATTGATAGTTTTGATTTCTTTATCTGAAAATTTCCTATTCATGTCCCTTGCCCATTTATCAATTGGGGAATGGCTTGATTTTTTATACAATTGCTTTAACTCCTTGTATAGTTGAGTAATTAGACCTCTGTCAGACTTTTTTGTTATAAAGATTTTTTCCCAGTTTGTTGTTTCCCTTCTGATTTTGGTTGAATTGTTTTTGTTTGTACAAAAACTTTTAAATTTAATATAATCAAAATCATTTATTTTATATTTTGTAATTTTTTTAACACTTGCTTGGTTTTAAAATATTTCATTTCCCAGAGATCTGACAAGTATACTATTCTGTGTTCACCTAATTTACTTATAGTTTCCTTCTTTATATTCAAGTCATTCACCCACTCTGAATTTATCTTGGTGTAGGGTATGAGATGTTGATCTAAACATAATCTCTCCCACATCGTTTTCCAATTTTCCCAGCAGTTTTTGTCAAATAGTGAATTTTTGTCCCAAAAGTTGGACTCTGTGTTTATCATACACTGTCTTGCTGAAGTCCTTACTCTAAGTATATTCCACTGATCTTCCCTTCTGTATCTTAGCCTGTACCAAATTGTTTTGATGACCACTGCTTTATAGTATAGCTTAATATCTGGTACTGCTAAGCCACCTTCCTTCATGTTTTTTTTTCATTATTTTCCTTGATATTCTTGATCTTTTGTTCTTCCAAATGTACTTTGTTATAGTTTTTGGTAATTCAGTAAAAAATTTTTTTGGTAATTTGATAGGTATGGCACTAAATAAGTAAATTAATTTGGATAGAATGGTCACTTTTATTATATTAGCTCATCCTTCCTATGAGAAATCAATGTTTTTCCAATTATTTAGATCTAGTTTTAATTATTTTGAAAGTGTTTTGTAGTTGTGTTGGTATAATTCCTGTGTTTGTTTTGGTAGATAGATTCCTAAGTATTATATATAGTTTAGAGTGATTTTAAATGGTGTTTTCCTTTCTAACTCCTGCTGCTGGGATGCATTGGAAATATAGGGAAATAATGATGATTTATGTGCATTCATTTTGTATCCTGCAACTTTGCTAAAGTTGTTGATTATTTTTATTAGCTTTTTAGTTGATTCTCTGAGATTTTTAAGTAGACTATCATATCATCTGCAAAGAGTGATGGCTTAGTCTCCTCTGCCTATTTTAATACTTCAATTTCTTTTTCTTCTCTAATTGCAACTGCCAATGTTTCTAGTATAATAGAGGTGATAACGGGCATCCTTGTTTCACTCCTGTTCTTATTGGGAATGCTTTTAACTTATCCCCATTGCAGATGATGCTTGCTGATGGTTTTAGATATATACTATTTATTACTTTTAGGAAAGGCCCTTCTATTCCTATACTTCCTAGTGTTTTCAATAGGAATGGGTGTTGTATTTTGTCAAAGGCTTTTTCAGCATCTTTTGAGATAATCATGTGATTTTTGTTTGTTAGCTTGTTGATGTGGTCAATTATGTGGATGGTTTTCCTAATGTTGAACCATCCTTGTATTCCTGTCATAAATCCCACTTGATCATGATGGATAACCCTCTTGATCACTTGCTGGATTTTTTTTGCCAGAATTCTATTTAAGATTTTTGCATCTATGTTCATTTGGGAAATTGGTCTGTAGTTTTATTTTTCTGTTTTTGATCTACCTGGCTTTGGAATCAGTACCATATTTGTGTCTTAAAAGGAATTTGGTAGATCTCCTTCTTTGCTTATTATATCAAATAATTTGTATAGTATTGGGATTAGTTGTTCTTTGAATGTTTGATAGAATTCACTAGTTTATAAAATGTTTGTATGTATATGGGATGTAAATAGTTCCTAGTCCCATGAAAGGTCTTAGCTAAATGTGAAGGTCACAAAATTTTCTTATCTGGCTAATACCAAATGCAGGACAGCATGCTTGAATAAAGTGTAGTATAACTACATAATGTGAATTTTATAAATAAGTGTAACATAGGTTGATAAAAGCAAGACAGGACCAAACTAGTTACCCTAGCCTTGTAGATAATGTAACATACTAACAACATATGATCGATTAGCATAAACATAGGGAAATCAGCAGACAGGGCTTAGGGAAGTTCAAATTCTAGCTAGGCAGCTTAGGGACAACAGAAAATAAGAGGGTATTGCATTTAGAAAGTTACGTAAGGATACTAACACACTAACATAAACAAATGTAAATTCATTGTATAAGTAAATTAACATTGCATTAAAAATGTAGGCAGTTTAAATTATAACTTAGAAACGGCTAAGAATAAGATTGTTGCATTGGATTACTTTGTAGACTTATGCATTGTTCATAGAGAAACTTTCCATGTTACAAAATTGTTTTGCTCTTTGCACCATTGTATAAACCTGAAAACCTTCATTCCCCTACCCCAAATTTTCCTACACCTGTCTTAGCATAGGTTGATAGATTGTAGCTATACTAAGAAAGATAGGAATTTATTGTTTTAGGGGAGGAAACATAAGATAGGAATAGGAAATAGTCATTCATAAGTTAAGTGGGACTTTTGGCAAAAGTCCCACAACACAAAACCAGGATACTGTAAGGATGGAGAACAAGGGACAGAATCCTGGGGGGACAGAATGTTTGCAAAAGAGGAGCATGAGACAAGAATTGCAGTTGAAGGAGCAGAGGATTCTGGGAAGTTTTCCAAAGCACCAGGTCTTTGATTTGGGAGCTCGAGGGGAGCAGAGGCAAAAAATGAACTCTGAGTGAACAGAGGGTGATCCTGAGAATTTCCCCATCTGGAATTGAAGTCCTGACACCTGATTCATTGTCTGTGGACATATTCTCAAGTCCAAGACCATTTATCCTGTTCTTTTGGGGATTTCTGGACTCCATCTGGGAGCAGATCCCCAAACCCCATTTCCAGTCCTTCCCTTACAAAGAGTCGCTAATCAATTTGAACTATGATATAGCTGATAGATATAGTATTAGAGGTTGGGAAGGAGATGCTTGGGAGGAGACTGATTCTCATCCAAGTCAAGGACCTTGGATTAGAGGTTAGAGCACCCTACTTCCTCTGACCTCCCTTATCAATCATCCAGATACTCTTATTAAACACCTTTGGAAGTCAGATTGTTTTACAAGTTTATTAAGGGTCAAGAAGGAAAGGAGATACCTCAGCTGTGCCTGGCAGAATCTATCTTTGAGCCAGACCCTCTGTGGTGTCCACGAGCAAACTAAGAGGAGGCTTATGTGAACCCTGGTTCTGGCCAACATTTAACATGGTCACCACATACCTCTTCCTGTGTGGAAGACTTCCCTCCAATGTGAGGGCTGGCATGCCAGACTCAGACATCCACCTACTGAGGGAAATCCCCTTTTAGTGTCCCCTAGTTTTAGTGGCTTCATTAGTGAGGGAGGAGAGAGTTCCCACATTATTCCATCTCTCATCCTCACCTGTTCTCCTTCCATATCAGTCACTAATACAAGAGGCCCAGCCAGAGAGACTAAAGTCAATTAAGAAGGGTTTTAGCCCTGGGGCCTCAGGCTAGTACCTCTAAGGAAACTAAGGAAGTCAATCTTTTTCACTCACCATTTTTATTTCTAAGGGAGAGATTTAAGAATAGTCTCACCAAGTCCAAGGTCCTAGCCGGAGCTCCTCCAGGTCCAGTTCCAGGCTGAAGAGAGAGAAGAAATGACTCACACAAAGTTTTAACTCCCTTTTAAAGGCTCTTTTTTGCATCACTTCCAGTGCATTCCTCATATTTTACTTGTACCAATCACAACAAAGGCTTTACTTAGGAATGCCCAGGGTTCAGTAAGTCAATTCTGATTCAGCACCCATTCTTGCACATGTGGGTCACAGACCTCCCCAGTTGAGAATTTGATGCTTATATACCTACAACCCAGCAAAAAGGTCTTACTGAATGCTTAATGAATGGCTCAGTTGGTGAGAAGGAATATTAGGCAAATACCTGTTTACCAAACTGCTAAACTTGAGGAGACAAAGAAAGAAAAGAACAGTCTAATTGGATAGAAGATATTCAAACCACTATGTATTGTGAAGATGGGATTAATTCTACCCTGCCTATTTCAAGATTTAATCACCAAAAGAGTAATTACTATAACAATACACATATTTGAAATTATCACTCAAGTATTATTCTGGAACTACATTCTTAATCTGGTTTGAAATACAGACTTTTTTCTGAGATTAAATTCTTACTCTAAATCAGAAAGTTACATTTAATAATTCCAAAAATCTAAATATTGATAAAGCTATTAACTATTGATTTTCTGGTGACAGAATAGGAATTAGAGCCCTAGATTTGAGCCAAGAAGACCTGAGTTCAAAAAATGCTCCTGAATTGTTTGATCTAAAAGCAAATTACCTAATCTCTCATTCTTAGTTTCCACATTCATCTAATGGGAACTGCTATAAGGAAGAGGATTTTTAGCATGTCAGGTCTACAAGGGAGAGTGGCAGGAGGATAAAAATTCTGGAATATTGGTACTAACTGGGTTCAGGCAGTTAACTAAGGTTTGAGCTGAGAGTCTTTCTCTAGTTTACCCTGGAGAAGACTGGCTACTTTCTTTGATGGTTTTACTGCTTTAATCTTCCATCCTACCTGAGGTCCTAGGACCCCAGATCTGATCTTTCAGACAGCTGGTTCAGAAGACTCAGGATCACACTGGGAACTCAGTAGATCACAGCAAGTAGTAGGTAAGATGGTAGGATGAGTCTTTTCATTTCAGAGTCTATCTCCTCGATTTGCATCTTGAGCACTTTTGCTCTTTGGAATTCATTGTTACATTCCATTTTGAGATTTATGAGAGGCATAGAATCACATTTTGCACTCATTTTCCCTTTCTATTTACTTATATTTCTACTCTTTTAATTCACAATTTATTACTTGTCCTTGAAGCCACTGAATTTAATGATTACTTGTCTAAGATCTTGGAAGAATTTTTTTAAACAGGGAAATTATATGAATTTGTTTGATTGACACATTTTTTTTCCCAGTAATTCTGAACAATTTACTTTTAGTGCTGGGCTTCCCTAATATTATTGTAAGGTATTTAGCTCTAAATGCTTAATACTTTGCTAAAACATTTGGAGCACATTTTGAATTATTTTGTGAACTGTTTTACATGTTATGTTTTGCTTTACTTTTATTTTTATGTTGTCTCTATATAGCTTTTGTTTAAGACCAATTAAGTATTGCTGTATCAAGTTCATGTTGTCTTTTAACTTCATGCTTTTGATTGCCTTCTTTCTTATTACTCAAACTGTTATATGTTTGATGATATCTGACACAGTAACTCCTAGCTTTTCCATTTTGAGAATTGTTTTAACCATATTTTCCATAAATTATACTTTCATTTTTCATTTTCCATTATTGAAAAATTTGGGAATGCCTGGATCTGGGTCCATTGTCTCTGGGGAATTCATAGGATTCTTGAATTATTCTGGTCTTGATTCTTCTTTCCTGTTGTTTTTTCCACTTATATTCAAGTTTTTAAACTGTTTCCTTCCTCCTCAGGTAATTTATATTTTCAGTATGTTTTTCCTTATATCCCCTTTATCACTCACTTTCTAACTTCTTCCCCTTTCATGGCAGATATATAAAAGACTGACCTCAAAGCTTTCCCTTTCATCTCTCACATTAGAGAAACAACTTTAATTGGCCTCAACAACTGCAGAAAATTGTCTCTGCATCAAGATCTCCAATTGCTCCTGTTTGTTGACAAAACTGTTTATTTTTCTATGAAAAACTTACTATGGGTTTTATTTATTTTTCAAAAGTTTATTTCTTTTCAAGAAGGAAAATTATGTGAGGGGATGGAACTGACCTTATCTAGATGTCAGTATAATTTCCTTCATACCTAGTGTCATCCTTCATTGAATTCCTTCTAGTCATTAATTCTATAGGTGAGCATAAAGTTGTTTTTGCACTGCTAATACAGGCAGAATAAATTTCCTTCATTCCTTATCTCTAGCTCATTTGCCCTTAGTTGGGTGGGAATAAATTTAATTTTGCTACTTGCCTCAGTGTCATCTTAGACTAAAGCATAAAGGGCAGGTGTGTGTGTGTGTGTGTGTGTGTGTGTGTGTGTGTGTGTATTGAGGACCATGTGTATATAGTTTGTTAGAGATTGAACCAACAGGAAAAAATTATCATATGAATTCCAGAGTATTAGCCTGTCATAGCTTTTCATAAGCTACAAATGTGATAGTCTTTAAATATATCATTATCTTAGATGAATAGGAAAAAAAGCATCATAACTATGACCAGATCCCTGGGTGCTCCAACAGAGAATTGAAGCATTGACATGTAACTTTTACACTTACTTTTTGATTGATTGATTCAACAAATTATACAACTGTCTAATTTAAATATAGTTTAATTTGCATCTCTCTATCTTATACTTAAAAATAGTTTGCAACAGTATATGAAATATTTCACTCAAATCTAGGTAAACTATGCCTTCAGCATTCATCTGATCTCCTAGTTTACTAATCATGTACATGAAGGAAATCAAGTTATTCTGCCTTGACATGATTTTCCTAGGGTCATGTTGGTTTTTTGTATTCATAACATTTGTATATGCTAACATCATTTAATGTGTTCTTCTTTCTAGAATTATCCTATGAATTCAAGTCATTCTTTATACCAGGTTTATGTAAGACGTTTTTTCCCATTTATGAAAATTGAGTTAACAGTTTCTCTTCCTCAAACAGTACACACTTCAAATATTCTTTGTTCTTTCAAATATCTCTCAACACTAACAAAGCAATAACACCTGTAAATTCTGACATATTCTTAAGTGAATGTGAGTAAAATTGGTCTTCTATAAGTCACATGAATACATCAAGTTCTAGTATGTTCTCTTTTAGAATATAGTATTACATATGTTGCATATCAAGTTCAAGTTGGTAATTTTTGTTTTTTCTTTTCCAATGCCAATATTTTTCCATTTTATAGAGAACAAATTAAGCAAAATTAGAGTAGCTAGGTACTATTATGATATTGAGTAATATTGTATCATGCAACCCAATACAAAGACTCTTTAATATTTCTTTTATACTCCTTTTCCCTTACACTATAGTTTAAAAGACTTTTTGTTTGTGATCTTTATTGTTACGGTTGTTTACTAGTTTTTGCTAATTTTAAGGTTTAATATTGATGAAACTATTTTTATATCACAGAATAAAACTATATAGTTATGCTCTTATTTTGTCTTATTTCCATCATCTGATAATTTGTTTTTTAGTCTAATTTTGTTGTAGATTTCCAATTGGAAACATGGTGAAATTGAGATGAATTTCATTTTTTCTCCAAATTGGAAATTGTTCTCTTTGCATCTTTATGATATGATTCTTTCTTCCTTTGTTTTTGTTTTTTTTTATGACTTACACATTCTGTTTTAGTACTGATACTAAGTATTACTTCCAAGACAGAAGAGTGGTAAGGGCTAGGTAATTGGGGTTAAGTGACTTTCACAGGGTGACATGTGATAGAGGTGACTTGGCCTAAATTTGAATTCAGGACTTCCTATTTCCTGGCCTGGTCCTCTGTCTACTGAGTTTCCTGCCTGCCTCAATATGATTCTTTTTTTTTTTTTGGAATTTTCCATAATATTTGGAATTACATCTTTTTTTCCTTTTTGTTACATTGAATCTTCTTTTCTCTCAACCGAATACTTCATAGTATGTTCTTTAAAAATTCTAGAATACAAATGAGACTGTCTGGATTCCTCTACCTCCATCACTGTTTTTAGGAGAAACTGTTACTTATTCTCCATATTTTTATATTATCTATCTGAAGTGCTGACTAATTCTTCTGAGTGAGGAATCTGACTCAGATCAAAATTTACCCTTTTTCTGCCATTATTTTGAGAATAAATTTACTAAGAAGTGCTTTATTCTTATTTGGTAGAGAGTTCCAAATGTATCTGGTCAATCAAATCATTCCATTACAATTTAATAGTGCCATCATTGCAAGTTTGCAAAGTGTTTCCCTTAATTTTTATCTCCTGATTCTGACCTTTTCATTGAAAGTTCCTTCTTCAAAAAATTAATCATTTGGAAATTTCTTTAATGTGAATGATTAAATCTGCCAGGTACTCACATGCCGTAAGTACCTTCTGCCCCTCTGGCTGGATACTCTGACTCCTGAACAGTTCAAAAGGGTCCTGAAGCTCTATATAAGAAAGGGACTCATTGTAGCTTTCTATCCATTTCCTAAATAACTATCCTCAATTTGGGCTTTCATGAATGTATCCATCATGCTTTCTTTTTCTAGGGAAATCATTGTTGGGAATTCTCATTATCTTTCATGCTAGATTATCTCTGATACATCTCATTAGTTTTCTTTGCCCATCTTTTTGGACCCTTTTATTGGAAGATTGGGCCATGGACTCAGGGTCTCTATTTAAGAAATAGTTGTGTATCGTTCTTTCCTCTTTTTCCAATAGCTACTTCTTTTTAGCATTTTTGCATTTCTCCATAATGCCTCCATGAGGGATCGCACCCTCCTCTTGACCTTTTTTCATTTTTTTCTGAATTCTTTTCATTCATTAGATTGTAATACATTGGAAAAGAGAAACTGACTTTCTTTTATTTTTTCTTTTACTCATATCCCTAGTACTTAATATGATTTTGAGATATAGCAAATACTTTAGTTTTTATTGACTGACTATTCAGGATATTTATTTAACTTTAATGACAGAATATCTTTATTTATGATTTATTTATTATAATGACAGAATCTACTCACATTCTGAATTTTCTAGTTCAATTCTCCACTGTTTCAATTTCTGTGAGAAACAATACATTTTATTCATATATACTGCAATCTTCAACTCTATCTTTCCTATTCAATTTGAACAAATTATATCAAGCATGGATAAATTCATAAACTTACATTTATCAAATTCTTATGATGTGCCAGTCACTCTGTATTATTCAACAAAAAGCCCTTGACCTCAAGGATCTTTCAAAATAAAAGGGGAGAGAAATGTAGAAACAAATATATGCACCTTAAGTATTGTGCAGGACAAATAGGAAACAATCCACAGAAGGAAGGCAGTGTATTTAAAAGAGATTGGAAAAAGCTTCCATTAGAAGTTGGAATTTTATTACATTTATATTTCCATAAAATAAATATGTTAATAATTTATATTAAGTGTATAGTAAAATTTTCCTCCTGAATTCTCTTCCTTAATTTTTTCTGTCCACCAAATAGTGAGAAGACAAGGAATGTGATATCAACTGTATATATGAAATGAAAAGCATTTTCATATTAATTATGTTGTGAATGAGAAAAAGTGAGAAAAATAAATTAAAAAATTCTGCTTTGATTTGCTCTCAGATATTATCTGGGATCCTTAGAGATGTATAGAATTTTTCATCAAGGAAACTGAATTTTTTTTGGATTGTCTTGATCAGAGTAACTACTTTTCCCAGATGTTTTTCATAATATTCTAGTTATTATGTACAATTTTCTACTGGTTCTGTTTACTTGACTTCACATCAAATGATATATCTTCTGAGGTTTAACTGAAATAATTCCTATTGTAATTTAATTTATATAATGAATATAATAATATTCATTCACAATAGCATATTACAACTATTCTCTTTTGACGATTGTAGATATATTAAATCCATTTGTCAGTTAATGGGCATTCTTACAACTTGCAAGTCTTTGCTGTGAGAAAAAAGAATTATTATGTTAATTTATATATATATATATATATATATATATATATATATTCTTTTCCTTTTTCTCTGATCTATTTGTTTTACAGACCAAGCCTTATTATTGTGGAATCAAAATGTATGTGGACTTTTAATACACTTTATTATGCATAGTTCCAAATTGTTCTCTAGAATGGCTGAACCAATTCAGAACTCCATTAATCATTCATTTGTTTAACAATTTCTCCATGTTCCCTCTACTATTTTTCTTTTATATCATGTTACCTATTCTGATAAATGTCAAGTTATACATTGGAATTGTTTCAGTTTTCATTTCTCTAATTAATTGTGATTTAGAATAACTTTTCACATGAGCATGGATAACTAGGATTTCTTATTTAGAAAACTCTTTGTTCATAGCCTTTGACTAACAATAATATAATATTAATATGATTTATTTATTATGGTTACTTCTGCATGATGCATACATACTGTATTCTATTGATTCATCATTCCATTTCTTGATAATCCCAGGTCATTTTCATGATTATTGCTTTATAATATAATTTGAGATCAGGTAGTGTTGGGAAAAGGAGGTTGGACTATATTTGGGACTTAAAGGAAGGCGAAGAGTTCAATTGTTCAAGTATGGAACAGGGAACATTGTAGGTATCAGGGACAACTAGGGGAAATGCCAGGATCTAAGCCAAGAAGCTTTCATTTAATGGAACAGAGAAGTTGTTATTTTATTGAAGAGCAGATATCAATGAGTAATGTGTAAGAAGAATGTAAAAGTAGGAGGGAGCTAGACTATGAAGATCTTTGATCAGATAATTTTTTATTTCTTCTGTAGGTAATAGGTAGCCACAAGTGTAGGGGGAATGGCATGATCAGATGGTGAACATTTAGCAGATCTCTTTAGTGGCTAATTGAAGGATAGTTTGGAATGGGACAGGACTTGAGATGGAAACACCCAACATCCCACTACTACAATTATCTGGGCATGAGGGGATGATGGTCTCCACTAGACTGGTGGAAATTTGAGAGGAAGAAGTGAGTTTATTAAAGAGATGTGGTTAAGGGGAAATTAACAAACTCTGACAAGAGATTGGATATGGGAGAGTAAGCGATAGTGAAAAATGCAGGATAACTTCTATGTTCTGAGGATGCGAGATTGAGAAGATAATATTGTCCTCTATAGTAATATAGAAGGCAGTGAAGTGAAAGTTTTATTGTAAAATGAAAACATTTACACCCTTAAAAATATCTACTGGCAAACCATATTCTGGTGTCTGGAAGGCAGTTGAAAATGTGAGATAGGAGGTCAGCAGATTTGACCAGGATAAGAAGATTAGAAAATCATTAACATAGAAAGGTAATTAAATCCTTGGGGATTTACGGGGTGGTCAAGTGAAGGAAGTAATGTAGGGGAGAAGAGGACAGTGCCCAGGACAGAAGGCTGAGGGGATCTATTTTTAGAGAATATACCTTGAAGCTGAATCTATAAAAACAGTCAGAGAATGATGAGTCATAGAGATAATAGGAAACCTAGGATTAGTATCCTGAAAACTTAGAGAGGAGAGTACCAAGTTGAAAGAGAGGGAACAATAGTGTCAAAAGCTTGAGGAAGGTAATGGAAGATGAAGACTGAGAAAAGTCCAGTGGATTGCAAATTAAAAAGCACTTTTTAAAATTGATACTTGAGATCTTTGAGATGTTTCCCATTTCACTTTTTTAGTTGTTTTTCTCTATGGTATAAACTTTGAGGACATACATACACACTTTCTTTGTCCCCTATTATTTCAATTTAAATTGTCTTTAATTAGATTACAAAGATACTGTCCAAATATATTGCTATTGGTTTTTTATCTGAGGCTATTTACTAGCAACATTTTTGGGGCCACCTCTGTCCTGGTTTGGCCCTCAATTCTCCATGGATCTGACTTTTATAAATTCTCTTTATTAGTTTATTTTATGAAAATCAATTAACACCATGAAACCTGAAGATGAGTATTTTATAAATCAATTTGGTCATCTGTTAATAAAAAAAAAAACAACTATTCTTGGAATACAGGTGGATAGTGCAAGGGATAGTGTATTGGACCTGGTATAAGGAGGGCTTCTCTTCTTTTCATGACCCTGGGCAAATTACTTAAATATATTTGTTTCATTTTCTTCATTTGTAAAATGAGCAGGAGAAGGAAATCTTAAACCCCTACACTATCTTTGTCCAGAAAAAAACTCTGAATGGGATCCTAACTGGAAAAACACTGAACAAAACAGGGAAGTTGAGAACACTAATCCTTTCTGACAAAGAGTGAGTTCTTGGTTGACAACTTGATTCAGGAGATTAAATTACCAGTATTGCAAGGGGAACTACATCTAGCTAGAGAAGATCAGAGAATGTTTACCTGGGTATAAACAGATGTGATAGCTTGAAAATGAGACTTTGACTGGAGAAGTATGTTCCAAATATAATTAATATAGAAGGATATAACTAAAAATATTATGGGTTTATTAACAGCCATATTGATAATTAAAAAGAACCACATGCCTGATAAGATCCAATTTGAATTGCCTGCATACCTTCCCCTTGGCTGCTTCCTAGGAAAAAAAGACCTTCCCAATCAAGTTCTGAGACTTTATACCTTTGTCTACATAATCACACTTCTTGCCCACCTGTATTACACAAGAGGAATCATGGGAAATGTAGTTTTCAAGTCCTCTAAACGTCCTTAGGAAGTTTATATCAGGGACCTCAAAATCAGTTCAAGGGTGCCTAAATTTCCAACATCACATCATCCCTAGAGAGTGGAGAGAGACTCGTCTCCTTGAATGTTCTTGTAAACATAACTTTTAAATTACAGAAATTTGGGGATAAAAAAAGAGGACAAAATCAATGAACCAATGATTGCTACCATCATTGACAAAAAGCCAATTAGGGGCAGTCCCCTTTGGCATAAGAGTGTACATTTAAAATAAATGCATTCAATTCCCCATATTTCAATCAACTGCACCCCAAAGTTCATTTGGATCTTCATGATCCAGTGAAGGTTCTTAAGGCATCTTCATGGTGCCTTCTCAAAACAGGTTCATTGTCTGGATTCTGGGGAGATGGCAAATTTCTTATCCTAAAATTACTCTCAAAAGAATTTAAACTTTACATTATAGATTATAAAACATACATTTCCTTCTGAGGAGAATTTTACATTTCCCCCTGAAATTACTCTCAAAAGAATCAAAATTTTACATTATAGATTATAATACAGACATTATAATTATAAAACTTATACACACCCCTGAGGAGAATCAATAACACACTCTCTAATGAAGAGGGTAACCCAGGTCAGCTAAGGATTCATGGCTGAGTCATGGGGTTGTATGAAATCAATTGGCAAAAGAAATAAAAAAATAAAATAAAAATAAAATCCAAATAAAAGAGAAAAAATTAACTTGTGAATGAAATGTAAAATGTCAAAGTCTTATGTGCAAAAAATATAAGGAAAAATAAACTTAAAACAGATCCTTGAATCAAGGCTAAATTTTACCAATTCTAATAGATTTGTTAACTATTTGAGAGTTAAAATAAAATCATAAACAGAATTAATCTAGCAGCCAAAACTTTATTAGCTTAAATGATCTAGTGTAACAGAAAAATCAATGTAAAACAACAAAATTAATTCACAAAACAACCACCAGCAAAATACAATAAGATACAGAGACTTTAAAAAGAACCCATGCAGTCTGAGGTTTTAAAATACACCTCTGGTCCAATTTAATTTCCTTCTAACTGAACTCTGCACTGAGCACAGTATGGATGACTCCATAAGGTTATATAATTCAAAGTCTTGATCAGGCCCAAATGGACAGCATATATAGACAAGATAATCACAAGGAAGGAAAAAAAAATCCCAGCACTGGAGTCTGCTAGGGTCCATTTGCTAACTCGGTTCCCTCCCCCAAAGCAGAGAATAGAAGCGAATTTGGGATAAGGACTGGAAAACCCACAGGTTGGGAATCCCACATGGCATAGTAAGCCATCACCAACATATACCACAATTTCTTCTGCCATTCCCCAATCAAAGGACATACTCTCATTTTCCAATTTTTTGCCAACACAAAGCACGGCTATAAATATTTTTGTACATGTCTTTTTCTTTATTATCACTTTGGGTTATAATCCAAGCAGTGCAATGGCTGGATGAAAAGGCAGATAGTCTTTTAAAGCCCTTTGAGTATAGTTCCAAATTGCCATCCAGAATGTTCAGATCAGATCACAACTCCACCAGCAATGCATTAATGTCCCAATTTTGCCACATCCTCTCCAAAATTCATTACTCTTCCTTGCTGTCATTTTAACCAATCTGCTAGGTGTGAGGTAATACCTCAGAGTTCTTTTGATTTGCATTTCTGTAATTATTAGAGATTTAGAACACTTTCTCATGTGCTTATTGATAGTTTTGATTTCTTTCTCTGAAAATTGCCTATTCGTGTCCCTTACACATTTATCAATTGGGAGATGGCTTGATTTTTTGTACAACTGACTTAGCTACTTGTATATTTGAGTGATTAGACTTTTATCTGAGTTTTTTGTTATGAACATTTTTCCCACTTTCTTGTTTCCCTTCTAATTTTGGTAGCATTAGTTTTCTCTATACAAAAACTTTTTAGTTTAATGTAGTCAAAATTATTTATTTTAATTTTTCAGATTTTTTTCTAACTCTTGCGTAGTTTTAAAATCTTTCCCTTTCCATAGATCTGACAAGTATACTATTCTGTGCTCATCCAATTTACCAATAGTTTCCTTCTTTATATTCAAGCCATTCACCCATTCTGAGTTTATCTTGGTATAGGATGTGAGATGTTGATCTAGGCCCAATCTCTCCCACATTGTTTTCCAATTTTCCTAGTAGTTTTTCTCAAATAATGGGTTTTTGTCCCAAAAGCTGGGTTCTTTGGGTTTATCATACATTGTCTTGCAGAGGTTGCTTACTCCTACTCTATTCCACTGATCCTCTCTTCTGTCTCTTTGCCAATACCATATTGTTTTGGTGACTACTGCTTTATAGTACAGTTTAATATCTGGTACTGCTAGGCTACCTTTCTTCATATTTTTTTTCATTATTTCCCTGGATATTCTTGGTCTTTTGTTCTTCCAAATGAACTTTCTTACAGTTTTTTTTTCTAATTCATTAAAAAAGTTTTTTTGGTAGTTTGATAGGTAGAGCACTAAATAGGTAAATTAATTTGGGTAGGATGGTCATTTTTATTATGTAAGCTTGTCCTACCCATAAGCAATCAATGTTTTTCCATTTGTTTAGATCCAGTTTTAAGTGGATCGAAAGAGTTCCGTAGTTGTATTCATATAATTCCTGTGTTTATCTCTGCAGATAGTTTCCTATGTATTTTATATTGTCTAAGGTGATTTTAAATGGAATTTCTCTTTCTAAGTCTTCCTGCTGTGATGTGTTGGAAATATACAGAAATGCTGATGATTTATTTGTGTTCATTTTGTATCCTGCAACTTTGCTAAAGTTGTTGATTATTTCAACTAACTTTTTAGTTGAATCTCTGGGATTTTTTAAGTAGACCATCATATCATCTGCAAAGAGTGAAAGCTCAGGCTCCTCATTACCTATTTTAATACTTCAATTTCTTTTTCTTCTCTAATTACTACTGCTAGTGTTTCCAGCATAATGTTAAATAATAGAGGTGACAATGGGTATCCTTTTTTCACTTCTGATCTTATTAGGAATGATTCTAATTTATCACCAAATGTTTGTTGATGGTTTTATATATATAAAATTTATTATTTTTAGGAAAGGCTCTTCTATTCTTAAACTTTCTAGTGTTTTCAGTAGGAATGGATGTTGTATTTTGTCAAAAGCTTTTTCAGCATCTATTGAGATAATCATGTGGTTTTTGTTGGTTTACTTGTTAATATGGTCAATTATGTGAATGGTTTTTCTAATGTTTAACCATCCTTGCATTCCTGGTATAAATCACACCTGATCACACTGAATAACCCTCTTGATCACTTGCTGGAGTCTTTTTGCTAGTATCCTGTTTAATATTTTTGCATCAATGTTCATTAGGGAGATTGGTCTGTAGTTTTCTTTCTCTGTTTTGACCTACCTGGCTTTGGGATCCATACCATATTTGTGTCATAGAAGGAGTTTGGTAGAACTTATTCTTTGATTATTATGTCAAATAGTTTGTATAGTATTGGAATTAGTTCTTTCAATGTTTGATAGAATTCACTTATGAATCCATCTGGTTCTGGGGATATTTTCTTAGGGAGTACTTTGATGGCTTGTTCAATTTCTTTTTCTCATCTGGAATTATTTAAGTATTCTATTTCTTCTGCTGTTAAACTAGATAATTTATATTTTTGTAAATATTTATCCATATCACCTAGATTGCTATAACTATTGCAATATCATTGGGCAAAATAGTTTTTAATGATTGCCTTGATTTCCTCTTCATTATAGGTGAGGTCTCCCTTTTCATCTTTGATACTGGTAATTTGGTTTCCTTCTTTACTTTTTTCATTAGATTGACCAGTACTTTGCCAATTTTATTTATTTTTTCAAAAAACCAGCTTCTAGTCTTATTTATTAATTCAATAGTTCTTTTACTTTCAATTTTATTGATTTCTCCTTTGATTTTTATAATTTCTAATTTAGTTTTTATCTGGGAATATTTAATTTGTTCCCTTTCTAGTTTTTTTGATTTGCATGCCCAATTCATTGATCTTTGCTTTCTCTAATTTGTTATTATATGCACTCAATGATATAAATTTCCCCCTGAGTACCACTTTAGCTGCATCCCACAGATTTTGGTAGGATGTCTCATCATTGTCATTCTCTTCAATGAAATTATTAGTTGTTTCTATGATTTCTTCTTTAATTACCTGACTTTGGAGAATTATATTATTTAATTTCCAATTAGTTTTTGGTTTGTCTGTCCATGTGTCTTTACTGATTATTATTTCTATTGCATTACGATCTAAAAATATTACATTTATTATTTCTGCTCTTTTGCATTTGTTTGCAATGTTTCTATGCCCTATCACATTGTCAATCTTTGTGAATGTCCCATGTGCAGTTGAAAAGAAGTTGTATTCCTTTTTGTCCCTATTAATTTTCTCCACATTATCTATTAACTCGAATTTTTTTCGAGGATTTCATTCACCTCTTATCTTTTTCTTATTTATTTTTTGGTTTGATTTATCTAGATCTGATAGAGGAATATTTAGATCTCCTACTAATGTGGTTTTACCTTCTATTTCCTCCTTGAGCTCTGCCAGTTTCTCCTTTAGAAATCTGGAAGGTATACCATTTGGTGCATACATGTTGAGTACTGTTATTTCCTCATTATCTATACTGCCTTTTATCAGGATGTAGTTACCTTCCCTATCTCTTTTAATCAGATCTATTTTTACTTTGGCTTTATCACAAATCGTGATTGCCACTCCTGCCTTCTTTTTCTCTGTTGAAGCCACAAAGATTTTACTCCAGCCCTTGACCTTAACCCTGTGTATGTCCACCTGCCTCATGTGTGTTTCTTGTAGACAACATATGGTAGGATTTTGTATAATAACCCACTCTATTTACTTCTGTTTTATAAGCGAGTTCATCACATTCACATTCAGAGTTATAATTATCAGTTGTGTATTCCCCAACATTTTAGTATATTCTCCTAGTTCTACCCCTTCCTATTACAATATTTCCTTTCAAACTGGTGGTTTGTTTTAAATCAATACTTTTCCCCTCCCTTGATTTATTTCCCTTTCCACCCCCTCCCTTTTTTATTCCCCTCTTATTATTTTTAGGTCTAATGAATTCTGTCCCCCCCCCCTTCCACTCCATTTAAGAACTCCCCCACCCACTGCCTCCCTTGGTTTGTCCCTTCTGACTTTATCCATAGGGTTAGATAGACTTTTATGTCCTAATTGATCTAGCTACTCTTCCCTCTCAGGATTAATTCCACTGAGAGTAAGGTTTAAATATTTACTTTTATGCTCTCTTCCTCTCCTTCTTATGATAGTATTCCTCCCCTCTCCTTCCCATGATCTCTTTATGTGGTATAGATTATTGTATTTATCTTATTCCTTCAAGTTAGTCTTGGTGCCATCTTCTATTCCCCCCACACACTTTCCCCCCCAATATCTTCTTAGACAATTTAGTACTCCTACTTCTCCTTATTACTAATTCTTTTAATTACTATAATAGTGAGTATACTTTTTTAGAATTACACATAATATTTCTCCATATAGAAATACAAATAATATGATCTCATTGAAGACCTTGATAAAGGCAATTTAAAGGTCAGAGTTGTCTTTCTTTCCTCTCTCTTATTTACCTTTTCATGTTTCTCTTTGTTTTTGTGGTTGGATATCAAACTTTCTATTTAGTCCTGGTCTTTTTGTGCAAATGCTTAGAAATCTTCTATCTTGTTGAATGTCCATACTTTCCCCTGGAAGTGTATAATTAATTTTGATGAGTAGGTGATCCTTTGTTGTAGACCCAATTCTCTTGCCTTTCTGAATATCATGTTCCAAGCCTTGTGTTCTTGTAGTGTGAAGGCTGCCAGATCCTGTGTAATCCTGATTGGTGTTCCTTGATATATGAATTGTCTCTTTCTGGGTTCTTGTAATATTTTCTCCTTAACTTGGAAGCTTTTGAATTTGGCTATTATATTCCTGGCTCCTGTCTTCTGAGGATTTAGTGTAGAGGGTGATCTATGGATTCTTTCAATGTCTATTTTGGCTTCTTATTCGAGGACATTGGGGCAGTTTTGTTGGATAATTTCTTGTAATACACTATCTAGGTTTCTATTTGTCTCTAATTTTTCTGGAAGATCAATAATTCTCAAGCTGTCTCTTCTAGACCTGTTTTCTTGGTCTATTAACTTCTCATTGAGATATTTCATGTTTCCTTCTATTTTGTCAGTCATTCAACTTTGCTTCATTATTTTGTCTTGTGAGATCATTGGCTTCTAATAGCCTAATTCTAGCCTTTAGAGGCTGGTTTTCAGCTATAATCTTTTAGTTTTTCTTTTCAGTCTTGTCTATCTAGTTCTTCAAGTCTTCCAGCTGATCACTTCTGGTCTTCAATTTGCTTATCAATTCATTTGATTTCTTAGCCTCACTTTCCATTTGTGAAATTCTGCCTTTTAAACTGTTATTTTCTTGCCAGATCTCTTTCATCTTTCTCATGATCTCAGATTTGAATTCTTCAAGATCTTGTGAACCATTTCCATTTTTTTGTGAAGGTTTAGATGTCTTTAATTGTTTGTCCTTATCTGTATTCTGTTTTTTTGGTAGACATTATTAAGTGTTAGTTTTTTTCTTGGTCTTCTTGTTTATTTCTTGGGCCTTGCTTGGCATCATTATGTTTTTATCTGCCAAAAGTCTGAGTAAGGCAATCTTATTCTCTTTGTATTGAGTTAGGGATCAGTTTTTCTCTGAGGCTACTTTGTGAGTCTCCTGGCTTCTCTGAGGACCCTACTTGGGTCTCTGGTCTAGCTGTTTTCAGGGTCAAGCTCCCATGTTCCTAGCCAGCTTCTGAGAGCCCAGAACTTGGCCCATGTTTGCTCCTAAACCTGAGGTTTTCTCGTGAGTCTGAGCATGCTGGGCACTGTTGCTGCCTCTCTCAGCCCCACTCCTGTGTCCACGGTCTGAGTTTTCCAGCTTCCTGGGGTCTCTGGTCTAGCTGCTTTTAGGGTCAAGCCCCTGTGGTCCTAGCCAGTTTTCCAGAGCTGAGAACTTGGCCCATGTTTGCTCCACCACCTGAGGTTTTCCTCTCAGTCTGATTTCACTGGGCACTGCTGTTGCCTCTCTCAGAACCACTCCCATGTCCTAGGTCTGAGGTTTCCAGCCACCTGGGTTCTCAGGTCTTACTGCTCCCAGGGGCAAGCTTCTAGTGGTGCCAGTTAGCTGCCAAGGAGCTAGATTTTTTGCTCCCACTTTCTCTAATTCTGGAGCACAGTTTCTGCCTCTGGTACTGTGGGTGTGGTGGGGGAGGATTGATCTGCTCACATTTTGATGGGAACTATTTTCCCCCCTAATAGCATGGAAATGCCCAAATCCCATGTACCTTCAATACTGAGCCCTATTGTGGGGTCCCTTCTTTCTTCTGGATTTAGTATTTTTTACCCTTTGGAGGTATGCTATATTAGTTGGTAAGGAGAGAAAGTCTCCCTGTTTCTACTCTGCCACCATCTTAACCAGGTCAGGTTTTAGAAGAACCAGATGGATTACTCATGGTGGGGGAAGGTAGCTAGAGAAGCTTTCTTCAGGTTAAAAGTCATTAATATCTATGAGGAAACACCCCTGGGAAAGTCACAGGTGCATGCAATGAGAAAGAAGGTTTTTTTTTCTTTTGTATACTTCCCAAATCTTTCCCAAAGCTGGGGCAGGTGGCAGGAGTCTCAGGAGTTGGCAACAGAGGCATCAGCAGCATTAGGCATGGCACTGGCATTCCAGTGGAGCATCAGCTATCCCAGGGGATCAGAATGGCTTAGCAGGAGCTGGGATAGGTACTGGGAACCTACCAGGACTGGCATTGGGTGGGGGGGGAGTCAGAAGCCAGAAGCAGCTTCTTCCCAAGGGAAGAATCAGGCTGGAGAGACTCAAACTGGCTGAAGCAACTTCCAAGGTAATGTGGATAATGATTGGCAGGCAAAAACAAACTGTTGCTATCAGGAAAAACATGGTATTCAAAGTCACTTTCCCCTTTCCCTGAAAGCAGCCATGTGGCTGGGGAGAACAGGAAGAAGAGAAAAAACAAAACCAAAAATTTACTCCTACTTGAAGGTTGCTCAAAAGAACTGAACAGAATGGCCAAAAATAGCACAAGAGCAGGTCTGAGACTATGGAGAGAATCAGGAGGTGTCTCAGAGTTCCTTCTGTGGGGGAAGGGTAGAAAATCATGGCAGGAATTTCATGGCTTTTTATGCTATCAGAAAAAATTGAGAATTACATCCCTTCATTGCTTGCAATAACTGTTAAAATATAATATAGAAAGATATAATTTAAAATATTATGGGTTTATTAACAGCCATATTGATAATTAAAAAGAACCATGTGCCTGCTAAGATATAACTCAAATTGCCAGCATACCTTCCCCTTGGCTGCTTCCTAGGAAAGAGAGTGTCCCAATCAAGTTGTGAGACTTTATGCCTTTGTCTACATAATCACACTTCCTGCCCACCTGTATTACACAAGAGGAATCATGGGAAATGTGTTTTAAAGTCCTCTAAACTTCCAAAGGAAGTTTATATCAGGGACCTCAAAATCAGTGCAAGTGTCCCCAAATTTCCAATATCAAAAGTAAAATGAAGTTAATAGGGTAAGGGATTTGTATTACACAACCCTAAGGAAATTCCACATTTTCAGCTTAGAATAATGACTGTTCTTTAAAGATTCATTTAGATGCTTTGGAATTTTTCATGATTTACCAAATATGGAAATTAAAATTAAGAAAGTAATTATCTCTTCAGAATCAATTAATCCTGCTCCTTACTTTCAGGAATATTTCACTCAACTGCCTTTGATGTCCTAAAATGGTCCTTCCAGTTGAAACTTTTTAAGTCTCTATGCCTATATAGGTATTTGTTGAGTTTGAACTTCAGGGTGATAGAGGCCTTGCATCTTTTCGACCTTTCAATGAGCACAAGTCCTGGGAATCTGGTTATCAAACCTGATCAGAAGAAAAGGACTGACTGATGGATATCCCAGAGAGAGAAAGGCTGAAGTATGTATCATCCAAGAGTTTGGATATTTAAAATAGAACATATACAGCATAAAAATGGGACTGAATAAATTAAACAAAACAAAGGTGCTCACTAGAAGCACAATTGCTTGAGTTGCTTTTGTTTCAGGAGATATTTTTATGGATCGGTTTTTATTATGAATATGAGTGACATTCCTCCTGTGTCTGTATAGTATAACAACCATGTAGACACTAAAACAACTCATGAGACACAGAAAGAAAGAGTCATGGACACATGTAAGTATTCTAATTTTTAAGTTATCCTTGTTATTCATATCTAGGATCCTATATCCAGAGATGCATCCATAATTACTATCTGTGCTATTTTGGGGGTTAATTTGGCAGAAAAATATAATCACATCTAAAAGCAGATTGAATACCCAACAAAGAAAAAGGCACGGAATGATGCTTTTTGGTGCTCTGATTTTGAGCTGTGCCCATCTGGAGTTGTTGGAACTAATGGTGATGGCCTGGAAGGCACTCAAGAGGCAGGTGCTACCTAGGGAGAGACCTCGGCCCATTGTCTGTATATATGTTATGACTCTAATTCCTAGCTCTTCCAGTAAACATTTCACCCTCAAAATCCTTGATGCACTGGTTATTCCCCCAAAGAGAAGCAATATGGCATTGGAAAAGGCCAAATGGATGATAATTAGGTCTACAGGTCTCATCCTATGGGTAATGAAGAAATTATAGATATTTAGGAATAGAATGATATAGTTCCCTAGAAATCCAACTGCAGTTACTTGCAGATATATTATTCCCAGAATTTCATTATAAGTCAGCATTCCTTAGCTGTGTGGTGAAAATTATTTGCTCTCAAATTCAGTGTGACTTACAGAGAAACACAGGACATTATCCTTACTATTTACTAAAATATTCTCATTGAATTTCAATTACCTTCTTATCTCCAATATGACCCCAAATTTTCTGCAACAGAAAATAGTACTTTCCTACTGAATTCCAAAATTCTTTTCTTGGGTAAATTAATTTTTATTTCTTCTTTCCCAATGTTTGAAGAAACATGGCTATATAGGTGGTTTAATGGAGATTGTGATGAGTCAGCCAGACTTAAGTTGAAATCCTTTCTAATTCATTGAAAATGGCTCTATGACTCTGAGGAAGTCACTTAAATCCATATACCTCATTTTCTTCATCTGTAAAAATAATATGGAGATGAAAATAGCAAACCACTCAAAAGTTTTTTACAAGAAAACTAATAATTGCATGCTAAAAAATTGTAAAGGACTCTGAGATCAAATAATAAAAAAGAAGTTCTATACACCTGTGCTTTCTCACAATGACCTTTACTTTGCTCTTTTCTTTTCATTTTCTATTCTTCATTCTTGCAGCAGCTAAATTGTTTTTTCTATATGCTTCATACCAAGACCCTTAATCAACTAGCAACTCTTTTATCTTCTAGCTTTGTGTTCCTTGTTCATTTGTCCCTCACTCTTTTTTAAATGTAAATCTTCTCCCTTTTTACTTTTTACTTTTTTAAATTACAGTATAGTTTAATATTTTTCTTTATTATTGTGAATTTAGTCATCAGTAAGAAACAGAAACTTCTCAATATTTAAGGAGGACATCATAAGAAACTGTGAATTTTTGTTAACTACATTTAGCCAAAGTCCTACAGATCACTAGTATGGAATTTTTCCTCAAAGGGAATTTTCCATAGAAAGCTGTGTGGAGTGAAGTGATGAAATCTATTAGCTCCTCTCATCGTAGCTTCTTCCTAGGATCTTGTTTTCTATTCAGCAACCTGAAGTGGCATTGGCATCATCCAGCTTTTCTTCTTTTTGTAAAAATTTATTGATTTATTGATTTTAAATTATTTTTCTTCCCTCCCTCTTCATGGAGTTGACAAGCAATTCCACTGGGTCATACATGTATCAGCACTCATAACCTATTTCCATATTATTCATTTTTGTATTAGAGTAATTTTTGAAAACCAAAACCCCTAAACCTCTGCCCATATATACAACTGATAAATTAAATAATTTTTTTCTGCTCTTCTACACCAACAGTTCTTTCTCTCCATATGGATAGCATTCTTTCTCATAAGTCCCTCGAGATTGTCCTGGATCATTGCACTGTTTGTGTTCTCTTGGTTCTTCTCATTTAATTATGCAAAAGTTAATGAAAGTATTTGTAATTTGTATAGAAATTAAGCCATTCATTATTCCTTATAGCAAAATAATATTCCATCACCATTATATAGCACAATTTGTTTAGCCATTCCTCAGTTGAGGAATACCCTACATTTTCCAATTTTTGGCCACCAGAATTAGCATAACTATAAATAATTTTGTACAAACTGTTTTTATTAATTCTTTGGGGTAGTAGTGGTAGTAGTGGTATTGATGGACCAAAGGGCATGCATTCTTTTAAAGCCCTTGCATAATCCCAAATTACCTTCCAGAATGGTTATTTTAATTCACAACACTACCAGCATTGTATTAGTGTCCCAATTTTGCCCCACTCATCCAACATTTATTATTTTCCTTTATTGTCATATTGGGAAGTCTGATAGGTATAAAATGATACTTCAGAGTTGTTTTGATTTGCATTTCTCTAGTCAGGAGAGCTTTAGAACACTTTTTCATGTGCTTATTGATAGTTTTGAATTCTTCATTTGAAAATTGCCTATTCATGCCCCTTGACCATGTATCAATTAGAGAATGATTGGATTTCTTGTACAATTTGACTTAGTTCCTTATAAATTTGAGAAATTAGACCATTGTCAGGGATTTTTATTATAATTATTCCCTATTTTGTTGCTTCCCTCATAATTTTGCTTGCAATGGTTTTGTTTGTACAAAACCTTTTTTATTTAATTTAATCAAAGTTATTCATTTTACTTCTTGTAATGTTCTCCATATCTTGCTCCATTTTAAATTCTTTCCTTACCTATAAATCTGACATGTATACTACTCCATGTTCCTCTAAATTACTTATAATTCCCCTCTTTCTATTTGTCATTTAAACATTTTGAATTAATCTTAGTATAGGGTATAACATGTTGATCTATACATAATTTTTCCATGTTGTTTTCTAATTTTTCCAGTTGTGTTTGTTAAATAATGGGTTCTTTTCAGAAAAGTATAAATGACCTCACCAAGCTAGTGTTCAAAAAACCCAAAGATCACAAATTTTTTCCAGTTAATTACTCTTCTATCTCTTAGCCAGTACCGTATTGTTTTGATGACTACTGCTTTATAGTACAGTTTAAGATCTAGTACTGTTAGGCCACTATCCTTCAAATTTTTTTCATTGGTTCCTTTGATATTCTTCATCTTTTATTCTTCCCGATGAACTTTGTTATATATTTTTCTAATTCTACAAAAAAAGTATTTTTTTTAATTTGATTGTTATGGCACTGAATAGTATAAACTTAGTTATGTAGGATTGTCATTTTTATTATATTAGCTCATCCTACTCATGAACAATTAATGTTTTTCCAATTGTTTACAATTAGTTGTATTTGTGTGAAAAGCATTTTGTAGTTGTGTTCATATAATTCCTGAGTTTGTCTTACCAGATAGATTCCCAAGTATTTTAAATTACCTAGAGTGATTTTAAGTGGAGTTTCTCTTCTAACTCTTGCTGCTGATCTTAGTTGCAAATATATTGAGGTGCTGGTGATTTATGTGGGCTTATTGTGTATTCAGCAACATTGCTAAAATTGTTAATAATTTCTATTAGCTTTTTAGTTCATTTTCTCAGATTCTCTAAGTATACCATCATATGATCTGCAAAGAGTGATAGTTTAGTTTCCTCATTGCCTACTTTAATCCCTCTAATTTATTTTTCTTCTCTAATTGCTACCACTAGCATTTCTAGCACAATATCAAATAGTTGTGGTGATAGTGGGCATCCTTGCTTAACTCCTGATCTTGTTGGGAATGCTTCTAACTTATTGCCATTGCAGATAAAACTTGCTGATGGTTTTAAATGAATACTGCTTATTATTTTGAGGAAAGTCCTTCATATTCCTATATTTTCTAGGGTTTTGGGGAGGAATGGGTGTTGTATATTGTCAAAGGTTCTTTGTGCATCTATTGAGATAATTATGTGATTTCTATTAGCATGGTGGTTAATATGGTCATTCATGCAAATGATTTTCCTAATATTAAATCATCCTTTTATTCCTGGTATAAATCTCACCTAGTCATCGTGAATAATCCTTGTGATAAGCTGTTGTAGCCTTTTAGCTAGTGATTTATTTAATGTTTGCATCTACATTCACAAAAGAGATTGGCCTGTAGTTTTCTTTCTCTGTTTTTGGTATTTCTGGCTTGAGAATCAGTATCATATTTGTGTCATAAAAGAGTTTCTTTATTTTGTCAAATAGTTTGTATAGTATTGGGTTAAGGTGTTTTTTAAATGTTTGATAGAATTCACTTGTGAATCCATCTGGTCCTGTATATTTGTTCTTAGGAAATTCCATGACAACTTGTTAAATTTCTTGTTCTGTGATGAGATTATCTAAGTATTCTATTTCTTCTTTTGCTAATCTAGGCAATTTACATTTTTGTAAATTATTTGTAAATCACCTATGTTGTCATATTTATTGTCATATAATTGGGCAAAATAGCTCTTAATAATTGTCTTAATTTCCTCTTCATTAGGGGCCCTTTTCATTTTTGATACTATTAATTTGATTCTCTTCTTTCTTTTTAAAATTAGATTAACCAATACTTTATCTCTTTTATTTGTTTTTTTCAAAGAAACATCTCCTCATCCTATTCATTAGTTTGATAATTCTTTTACTTTCAATTTTATTAATTTCTCCCTTGAATTTTAGGATTTTCAATTTGGTCTTTATCTGAGGACTTTTAATTTTTTTTAGTTGCATGCCTGATTCATTGATCTCCTCTTTTTCTTTCTCTTTGATATAGACACTCAGATATATAAACTCCCCTGAGTACTGTTTTGGCTGTATCAAATAAATCTTGATATGTTGTTTCTTCATTGTCATTCTCCTCAATAAAATCAGTAATTGTTTCTATAATTTGTTCTTTGACCTGCCCATTTTGAAGAATTAGATAATTTAATTTCCAATTAATTTTTAAATTGTCTATTTATGAACCCTTATCAATTATAATTTTTATTGCATTATGATCTGAAAAGTTGCATTTGTTATTTCTGCTTTTTTTGTACTTGTTTGGGATGTTTTGATGCCTTAGTACATGTTCAGTTTTTGTATATGTACCCTGTGCTGGTGAAAAGAAGGTATATTCCTTTTTATGGCTATTCAATTTTCTCCAGATATCTGTTAACTGATCTTTTCTTAAATTTCATTCATTTATTTTATTTCTTTCTTATTTATTTTTTGGTTCAATTTATCTAGATCTGATAGGGGAATTTTGGGGTCCCCCACTAGTTTAATATTACTATTTATATCCTCCTTAATCTCCAATAGTTTCTCCTTTAAAAATTTGGATGCTATATCATTTGGTGTATATATGTTGAGTTCTGAGTACTTTATTGTCTATACTGCTTTTATCAGAATGTAATTACCTTCCTTGTCTCTTTTAATCAGATATATTTTTTTAGCTTTGTCTGAGATCATGGTTGTCATTCCTGTCTTCTTTTTCTCAGTTGATGCTCAATAAATTCTGCTCCAGCCTCTTAATTTTACTTTCTGTGTGTCTACCTGCCTCAAATGTTTCTTATAAACAATATAAGGTAAGATTTTGGTTCATAATCCACTCTGCTATCTGCTTTCCTTTAATAGTTGAATTCATTTCATTCCCAGGCTCAACTATGTTTACTACCTTGTATTCCCCATTATTTTTGTTTCCTCTTCTAATCCTGCCCTTTCTTCTTTCATTCTTTCCCTCCATATCAAGGTTTTTCTTTTAATCAGTCCCCCTTTCTCCCTCCCTTCTTTTACTTACCTTCCCACCACCTTCCTTCTTATTCACATCCTAATTCTCTTTAGAGTTTTTTAATCACTCCCATTTTTTCTCTCTTTTAAATTACTTCAAATCTCTAAATTAATCTAATTAATTTCTATAATTTAATTATAATCCTTATAAAATTATTTTCATATTTATACTGATGCATCTACACATGTTTATTTAATATTCATATGTACATATGTTCCCATGTGTAGTTTCATATAGATACACATACATTCTATATGCATATAAATATGGTGTTTTATCCTTTTATATATATATCACTTTCAACCTATTTATCTTACATTTAAGGAGCACACTAATTATTGTCTCTAATTGATGAATGCTAAGATTTACTCTCCACCCCTATTAACCTTCCTGGCAAAAAGTTTATGTCATATTCAACACCCAATAATTCATTGACTTCTAATGGGATTGTCAATGTAAAGAAAAAAGAAATGATTTTTAAGGTGGATAAAATGGAATAAAATCTGAGTGATATAGGTGATGTGATTTTAATTTTTTTTCAATTCAATAAATAGGTGGTATTATTAGAAACAAGAAACTTGATCATCTTTATTAACCCCTTTTATACTATTTCACCTGTTGACATCATTAACTTTACATAGATTTAAGTAACATCACTATACTGACTCTAAAATCTATTTATCCAGACCTAACTTTCCCCCTGATTTCCATTTTTACATCTACAACTTATTTCTTGACATATCAACATATGTCACACAGATGGATTAAACTTAACAATTCAAAAATTTAACTAATTATCTCTCTCTTTAAATTCTCCCCTCATTCAAACTTTCTTATTTCCCTTAAAATTCCCAAGATCTTCCAAGTCATCATTCCATATGTTTGTAGAGATAGGACCACAGAATCTTTTCTACATCAGTGGAGAGATCAAGATATGACATCAATAATAGAAATATATTTTGAGTTTAACTGGTACAAAGTATTATTTTTATTATTTCTTTTTTTTTGTAGTATGAAACTGAAGCTTAAACAAAGAATAGAATGAAACCAGTGTCATCTTTGATTCTTCACTTTCACTTTGCACACAGACTTCATATCAATTTTTGCCATAGTCTATCTGTATTTTCTTTTCTAAGTTCTGTTCAATAATCTTTCTTTTGTCTTCCTGTACAACTTGGATCTTGGGGCAGGTCATATTACTTCATGGTCAGACATTTCCATAGCCTGCTACTTAGTTTCCCTGTCCTAAGACTCTTTCCACTCCACTCCATCCTTCACTCATCTGTCAAACTGCTCTTTCTCACATATAGTTGTATCTCAACAGCCCTAATAGTAAACTACACTTACTCCCTATAAAATTCAAAACAAAAAATGAAGTATTTGCAATCAAAGCCTTTTATAACCTGCTCTTTTACAACACTAGCTGCCTTCTTAAACCTTATTCCAAAGATGTACTCTCTGATCGAGTAGTCTTTTGGCTATATTAAAAACAAAAAGTTGAACCACTGCCATCCATATATTTTAGGGTTATCTTCAGTACCAGGAATACTCTCAATCTCCATCATTGAGTTTGACTTTCCTGGTTTTCTTCCAATCTCAACTACAATCCTCTTTTCTAAGGGAAGTATTTCTATCTACTCTTTGTAATTGTAGCATCTTCCCTCTATTAACATTATAATCTGATAATTGATCATTATCAATTCAATAACCAACTGTCTTTTGTCTTTCTTTTTAGTTTTGGTTCTTAATATCATTTCTGATATATAGTAGGTGTTTAATAAATGTTACTGAATGTTTATGATTTTAGTTTGTATTAGGGATTTTCCTGAAAATCATCTCTCCCAAGGGATACCTGACTGCTTTTCTTATTCTTTCCTCCTTTGCTTAAAACATTGAGGGTTTTGTGAATGAATATATATATATATATGCATATATATATATGATTTTTTAAGAGCAAGCTTTAACAGATATGAGTTGAGTGGCTAAGAGTTCAAAAATATGAGTTCATTAGTACTTCATTTTAAAATATTTTTGATCATAAAATATCATTAAAAAAACCTATATGCAGTGATTTCTTCTCCTTGTTTCACAAACATGGTGCAGACCTTAAAAATAACTTAAATATCTATAGCACCTTGCCCCTAAATGACTTTGGTGCAAGTATGGATCAATCAGGACCATTCTATGTGTTAGAGAACCACAGAATCTTTTCTACCTCAGTGGAGAGATCAAGATGTGATATCAATAAAATAAATGAATTTTGAACTTAACTGGTACAAAGTGTTATTATTATTACTATTATTTTCTTTTTTGTAGTATGAAACTGAAGGTGAAACAACGAATGGGATTTGCCAAAAGTAACTTGGGCAGAAAGTAGCAGACCCAGAATATGAGCCCTGATCCTCTAACTCCAAAATAAATATTCTTTCCAGCACAACATAGTACTAATTGCTCTCCCTTTATTTTTAGAAGAGGTTTGAGAACCTTTATAGCCCAAGTAAAGAACTTTTTTTTTGAATTTGAGAAGGCACTGAATCACTTGTATGTATATTGTAAAGCACAAGTGAGAGCAGGGAGGATCCTTTGATAAGTAAAATTGCGATGGGGAAATATAGGAGGCAGAAAAAAAGTCTCAAAGAGTAAAATAGTAACTTCTCAAATTTGAAAATTTTGTGTATTCTCAAAAGACAGGTTCTAGAATATTGAAAATAGGTCTTTTGCTACACTTTTCTTTTACTCAAAAAGCCTTTCAGCCTTTGATCACATTCTTTCTGAATATAGGAGATAGGTCTCTGCCATGCTGGGAGTGAGGATGTCTTTACCTTGAATCACTCATTCTCACACTTTTAATATTACTTCCTCATGATCACCTCCTTCACCATTCTTGACCCCCCACCCAGCTTCCTTACCATTTTGGCCAAAACCATGCCTTCTAGATAATTTTCCAGTTATCTAAAATCCAATTATCTGTTCTCTTATATTTTCCTCAAGCCTCTGTCTGTTTGTCTCTGTCTCTCTTGTCTATCTGGGTCTCTCTCTCTCTCTCTCTCTCTCTCTCTCTCTCTCTCTCTCTCTCTCTCCCTCTCTCTCTCTCTCTGTCTCTCTCTGTCTGTCTGTCTGTCTGTCTCTTTCTCTCTCTCTCTCTCCCTCTCTCTCTCTCTGTCTGTCTGTCTCTCTCTCTCTCTGTTTCTGTCTCTCTTTCCTCTTTGCACATAGTTCTTGGAATGTTCTCTATCCTATTAGCCTTTCTTTTCTTCTTTCTTTGTCTCTCCACACAGCACAGAGAGTGGTAAATAGGTATTTGCCTAATGTTCTTTTTCACCAATTGAGTCATTCATTAAGCATTCAGTAAGACCTTGTGCTACACTCTACACATACAACCATTAAATTTAAATTACTCTTCAGTTCTATCAATATCTATGTTTCATATTAAGGCATAGTCAGTCACTTACCAGGGTGGCTCCGTCAGTAAAGCAGAAAGCACAACTGCAAGTCTTTGTTTGAGGATCTATATATGTATGCACAATCATCTATGTAACCTATAGTGAAGGTCCAGGGTTACATTATAATGACTACCCTGTCTGAGCTCATTTCTCTGCAGGGAAGTTATATCATCGGCAGAGAATTTATACTGTGAGGACTATCTGGAACCTGTCTAAAAAAAGATAGCTTTTAACTTTAGTGTTTATAATTTTCTACAAAGCCTCTTGCTTATTTAGAATCTCTAGTGTGGCATCAGTGAAGAGTTGGGGGAATAATTAATCTTGTCTATAAGAAAATAGAGGAAATAGTCAAATAAATGTCAGGTGGCTCTTGGGGAGATTTAATGAGGACATGAGCCACTGGATTGGGATTCCAGATGAGGTGCTCCTTTGGTTATAGCTCAGGGGCCCTCATGAAACTGACACAACTTTTTCTGCTTGTTATACATCTCCCTGAAATCTCTCTGTTTTGTAATCCTTGCAATAAAGAAGAAATTTATGGCTAAGTTTAGTCCATGGACAAATGGGACATGATTCCAGATTAGGAATTGATTTCCATTGGGGTAGTTGGGTGGCCCAGTAGATTGAGAGCCAGGCCTAGAGATATAAGGTCCTGGGTTCAAATATGGCCTCAGACACTTCTTAGCTGTGTGACCTTGGGTAAGTCACTAAACCCTTATTGCCTAGCCCTAACCATTCTTCTGCCTTGGAACTATTGCACAATATTGATTCTAAGACAGAAGGTAAGGGTTTAAGAAAAAAAAGGAATTTTTAATTTAATTTTATTTAATTTAAGAAAAAAAAGGAATTGATGACCAATCCTGCTCAAGATTTTCTCACCTTCCATCTGTTATAGAGAAAGAGATATAAGAATTAGGCCAAAAATCAGGAAAGACACATTGATTTTATGAGGTTGAGCCTCTTTGTAATCCCACTCTTCTTAACTCCTTTTCCTTTCTTAAGAGACTTAAACTTACTGATTTATGTTCCCACAGGGCACCTAACTTCCTAAGTCCTTAATCTCTTCCATTGCCTTGGCCTACAGTTATGGCCTGCTCCCATGAGTGTTCCACTTCCATGATCAAGACTAGCGAATTTCCATTGTTATTCAAAACTTTTCACATTTTATTTTCCTTTCCCCTTAAACATCCTACACAATCATTAAGATTTTTTTTTTTGCTCCTACTAAGGGCCAAAATGGCACTGAAGTGCTGCAGTGGAGAAGGTGCTAAGCCTAGAATCAGGAAAACTGGTGGTCTTGGTTTCAAATCTGGGATTAGACACTTCTTGTGACTGTGGAAAAGTTAATTTCCCTTGTTTGTCTCAGTTCCTATTTTATAAATAGGCTGGAGTGGTAAATGGCAAACTACTGTAGTATCTTTGAAGGAAAACCTTAAATGAGGTGAAAATGAATTTGGCATGACTGAAATAACAGAATAATGAAAACAAACAAGCATAAAATATGTCCAGAGAAGAGCTAAGCTACTGCAATTGTGAACAAAAAAATAAAAAAGAATTTCAAATGTAAATAAATTTATATTCTGTTGTGAAAGGTGAGAGATGCTGTGTGTCCTGATATAAATATATAGAAATGATCATGTATGCAGCATAACAAGAAGAGAAATAAAAGGAACTGAGTTTGTGGACTAGCAATGGGGGGATAACATATGGTATCATGGAGATGGTCATACTTGAACTATGTTTTCAATCACTGAGTTGGAATCACTTATTAATATTGTAACAAACTTATAATTATTATAACAATACACATATTTGAAATTATAAGTCAAGTATTTTTCTCTAACTACATTCTTAATCTGTTTTGGTACACAGACTCTTGTCTGAGATTAAATTCTCATTTTGAATCACAAAGTTACATCTTATAAATCCAAAATCATACTCTAAGCATTTGTAAAGCTATTAATTGTTGATTTTCAGTTTAGAGAGTAGGGGTGAGAGCTCTGGAATTGAGCCAAGAAGACCTGAGTTCAAAAAATGCCTCAGATTCTCATGAGACAAGTTACCTAACTTCTCTCATTCTCAGTTTCCTCATTCATCAAATGGGAACAAAAATAGGTCTTGTGAAAATCAAATGAGCTAACATGTCATGTGGCTTGCAAATCTCAAAGTGGGTATATAAAAGCTTGGTTAACTTATTTCAGTCATGTTCTATGTTTTGTGACTCATTTGGAATTTTCTCAGGGGAGATATTTTAGTGGTTTGTCATTTCTTTCTCTAGCTTAATTTACAGATGAGAAAACAAATAGGGTTTTGACTTTCCCAGGGTTGCACAACTATTAAATGTCTGAGGCCAGATGTGAATTCAGTTCTTTTTTATTCCAGGAAGTTTAGTGCTCTGACCAATGGTAAACCTAGCTACCCATATAAAATCTCTTTGCAATTAATAATTGCCAGTATAAATAATAAAGATAAAAATAAAGAAAATGATGCATTTATAAATAATTTGTGGTAAGAATATGCATTTTTGGCACACTTAATAGCCAGGGCACAGGAGTTAAAAAATGGAGTGACATCAGAGGAACATGCAAAAATATAGTTTGGTAGGACTATTTAATGTGTAAAGGAGAGCAAGTATATTGATGTGGGAAAGATAGTTTGAGGCTAAGTTAGGTAGAAATTAATTATTTAAAATAAATGCTTTTGCTGTTTGATTTAATTCCTTAATTTCCATTGCCTTCCTCCCTTATGCTAGGATTAAAGTTTGTCAAGTTTCCTGTTTCTGTCTTTGAACTTTCCATGAAATAATTGCTAGTTTTATTTGTTTTCTGCCCAGTAAAAACAAGAACTTTGTTCATTAAAAAAATACCTAATTTTTAATTGTAGATAAGACTTTTATACTTATTTTCTGATATTTTGTGATTCATATTCTCTTTTGCCTTCCCTCCTTTGCCTCTTCCCTAACATGGGAGGTAATCTGATAAAGGCTATATATGTGTTATCATGAAATACCCTTTTCTATGTTCTCCAGGAAAGGAGTCAACCCTTTTCACTCACCCACTTGGTAGTACAAAGAGAAGATCCAAAAGCAGTCTTACCAGAAGCAGTCAAAGGTCCCAAGCCAGAGGTCCTCCAAGGCCAAATTCAAAGGAGAAAAGAGTTGGTCACAGGAAGTTGCCACTACTTTTAAAGACCCTTCTTCATGTCACTTCCTGTGCCTTCCTTCCACTTTATGTGGACCAATCACAGTTTTAGAATTTTCTTATGACTGCCCGTGGGGGTGGGATGGGGTAATCACTAGTTTCTGAGTTGTCACCCACTTTAGCAGATGGGTTGCAGACCTTACACTTAAGTATAAAGTGAGGGTGTATACCCTTCTGGTGATTAAATCTAAAAACAGGCAGGGGAGAGTTAATCCCATTTTGACACGACTGATCTGGTTCACTGTTTCAGACACTCCTATTATATTTCATTAATATTTATGTTCCCTAATTCCTGTAGTTATTCACCCATAAAGTTCACTACTTTCTAGAAAATAAACTTTAATTCACATTTAAATGATACATTAAATATATTTGCATATCATCTGTTTGTTATATATCTATATATTTTATACTTTTTATAGTTTATACTTGTTATAACATCTGGAGTCTTCCATTAGTACCTGTGTAAGAATATAGTTAGGGATAGTCTGATTTCTAGGGTTAGTTGAAGGAAGGGAATTTTGAGAGAAGCACTGGGAAAGGATTCTGGGTAGAAATGAATTGTGGGTCTACATGTGGAAATAAATGAGCTTAACTTCCTTCTTGGATTGTGACCAAGCTGGAGGGAGGTTTTGTCTCTCCCAACAAGCTGAAGGAGGAATTTGGTAGTTTTGTTCTGAGATTATCTCTGGAGAGTTAAGATTTTCATGGAGAAAATCTTTGACATCCAGGTAGAGGTTTCACTTAGAAGAAACTAATTTCCCTGAGACCAATCTTCATCTGGCAGTGATTCATCTAGCAGAATTCTATTGGCTAAGGTATTTCAAAGTTTTCCACCTATAACTTTGAGTTACTTAGTACAGAAGCTAAACGTAGAGTTTTTCCTTTTTCTTCCTTATTAATTATTGTTATTAAGTTAGATTAAGTCAGATAGCATTTTTTGGGTTTCTCTTAGATAGCACAGGGAGATTAAGCAGGGCCTACAGAAGAAAAGAAAGGCTCTCTTTTCCAAAGAGACTTAGACAGTTGGGTGGAGTTAGTTTGGATAGATTTAGGATCATATTTACCAGTTCCTTTTATTCCTTTTTGTAAAATAAACTTCATTTTTCATAAACCAAGGGTTTGTGCTTCACTGGTCCTGTGGAGTTCCTAGGTGGTTTGTAACACCTAACATCCCTCTAGGACTCTCCACAATACACATGTGTGGGTTCAGTCAAAGGGGAAGCTAACATCAAATAAAAAGGGATTTTCAAACAGAATAAGGGGGTACAATTTATATTAAATTTGTCACTTAATATGTATATGTCATTGGCTTTTTAATTGGAGGTCTGTGAAAGATCCTTCAGCAACTTCACATTTGATTGTAACAAATCCTCTTGAGGCAATGGCTGTTTGGTATGTATCTTTATATTATGGACCTAATGTTGGTCCATGTTTAGGTAAATGTCAGAATTGAATCATCCTAAATCTGACCCTAAGCACTTTTGGCCACAATGAGAGAGAGACAGACAGACAGAGACATAGAGAGAGACACAGAGAAACACAGAGAGAGACAGAGAGAGTAAAGCAAAGCAGTTATGTACCCTTCCCCACCCTTACCCTATTGGAAGAAGGAGAAAGGCTGGTATGGTACAGATGAGAAATACAAGCAGTAGGGCAGAAAAAAATCACTTTGAATGACTGGCTGAAGATTTGAATGGAAGGTGATCTAAAGTATTGGAGTCCAAGTTAAATTAAACCCCAACATTTCATTAAGATTCATAAATTAAGTTTAATCTAAATCCAGGTAACTGCTTTGGACTAATTAGTATAGAGAAGTTCCATATAGTATACAATATTTGAACTTAAGGGTTTTTGTAATAATGAGTTGTATGTGCTGATATGGGACTGTAATATTGATGATAAGATGGCCCAAGTTCCTCCAATGATATGAGGACCTGAAGCTGAGTGAGAGTGGAATCCCTAGATGAATACCAGATAGTGATAGTGAACACCAAGACCCCATAGGAATACTTGTAACTAAGCTAAACACCAAGCTTCAACATAACAGTGTCCCAGGAATAAGTGATCAAATAGGAGGTTGTGAATTGGATCCCACAGCTGCCTTGATTGCTTATCCTGGCTTCAAAGCTGATGGACAATACTATTGACTGATACTTAACTCTAATTTGAGTAATCCCTCTTCCCTTAGATATCCAAGGATATGTGATTGATCCTTAGGGTAATGATGACAACCGCCTAAGTAAGTTTAGGATTTAATAGCAAAAAACTTAGGGAAGGGAATAGGGCTGAAGGAAAGAGGTGTAAGGAAAGCTTTTCTAAAACTACTGATGATCAGGTGTTATCAATTTAAGGTAATCAGGTCTGAGATTATCAGCTCGAGAGGTTTGTCCCTCAATTATAACCTAGCCAGCCAGGCTGCTTGGCCTGAACCAGTTTGTTTTATGGAATTGATGTTACTTCTTCCTTGATGATCAATTGACTAAGATATATAGTTCGGCTTCACACAGCAGTTGAGAATGTGGTAGTGAATAGAATTGGATTCAGGTATCCTGGATTGATTTGGCCTATCCAGGATCCCAACCAACTTCCCACCAGAAATCCCCTTCTCCAAAATGAGAGAGCCTCTTTTTCAAAATTCAAGTTTATATAGTCTGCCCTCAACTGTCTGTCCCTTGCTGGATCATGGCAAGCTCGGTGGTTCCAAATCCTAAACTGCTGTCAATCATCCTGTTCTCCATTTTGCATAGCAGAAATGATATTACAAAGTCCTGAAAAGCTTCTGTTTATAGAAGCTTGAAAACCAAAATTTTGGGTTTTGTCAATGTTTTATTTCTAAGGTGGAGTATTCTCTATATTGGCCTTAAATGCCATCAGTTTAAATGTTAGTTAAAATATCTGAAGTTGTAAAATCTTAATTCTCCAACAACAGAGCATATAGAACTTGTCATTTGGGAGCCAAAATAAAGGGCCAGCATTTGTGATTTTGTATTTTAATTTTTTTCTTTATAGCTTTCAGCATCGTAAATGTGAAAACTATTGTATATAGTGCTGTCAATTTTTAAAAAACATGTTATATTGCATTGGGAGTCTTTAGTTCTCTATTCTCAGTCTGAGTGGTGCTACACTGCTTGCCAGAGATGGAGACATGTCTCAACTCATTCATGCCTGCCCATCTGATGATACTGATGAGCGCGTTTCCACAAATGTTCTACAGGGGTCCCTCAAATACTGGGGAACCTTCTTACCTTTCCACTACATTGTAAATATTCCAGTTTAAATTGAGTTGTCCACCTTTTATCCTCACACTTATTCCATGACCAGTCTAATTTCTTTTTAACATATTATGTTTTCATTCTTGTTTATACCTGGCCTATTCTTTGATTTAACTGATTAACTTAATGCAGATTCCAAGTAAGCTTCACTCATACATAAATGACGAAGCTGAGTCCAAGAAAAAGAAAGCATTCTTTTTACCAAAGATCACATAGTGGCACTTAAACCTAGAGTTTAGGTCTTTTGGCTCTCATTCAGTGTTCTGCACAATACACTATTAGGTTAGGCCATCCAGCAAAAATCTTTCCTAGACCCAGAAAACATGGATAGTTAGATGTTGATGTCCATGTTGATGATGATGATGATGTTGATGATGTCGATGTTGTTGCTCATGGTGATGATGTGGATGACATTTTTATTGATGATTCAGATGTTGATATTGATGATGTTGATGATGTCTTTGATGATGATGTTGATGTTAATAATGTTGATGATTTCGATGTTGATGACAATGATGATGATGTTGATATTAATGATGATGACGATGATGTTGATGTTATTCTTGATGATGATGATGATGATGTCATTGTTGATGATGATGATTGAATTTAGAGTTGGAGGTTTTCCTATCATTTGAATCTTTCTAACCCTTTCCACTATAATGATTAAAATTTTCTTGGAGATTGCCTCCAACCTCTTTCGCCCTTCTATTGTACTGGTCTTTTCCCTCCATCCCCCTATGCACTTCTTTATGGCAAATTGAATTACCCCATTTTATTTATTTTCCCATTTCTCTTAGCATTATTTTCATTTTTACTCAGAGTTTACACACACACACACATGTTTATATGCATATATACATATATATGTAAGTATACTGATATTTCATCCAATACAGATTGTCACTATTCCCTGTAAGTATATTTTTTATAGCTACCCTGATGACAATAACAATTTTTAGTAGTTACCAAAATCTTCTTTTCTTCTAGGAATACAAACCATTTGAACTTACTGGGTCCCTTAAAAAGTTTTTTTGTTTGTTTGTTTGTCCCTTTATTATCTTTTGTTGATTCTCTTGAGTTCTGTGTTTGGGCATCAAATTTTCTGTTTAAGTCAGGTCTTTTCTTTAGGAATGCTTGGAAGTCTTGTATTTTATTAAATGACCATACTTTCCACTTCAAGAATATAGTCAATTTTGCTGGGTAGTGATTCTTGGTTGTAGACCCAGTTCCCTTGCTTTCCAGAATATCATATTCCATGCCTTTTAGTCCTTCAGTGTGGATGCAGCCAGGTCCTGTGTTATCCTAACTCTGGTTAAATGAAATCTGAATGTTTTCTTCTCAGTAGTTTGTAGTATCTTTTCCTTGGTCTGGTAGTTCTTGAATTTGGCTATAACATTCCTGGGTGTTGTCAATTGGAGATTAAATGTAGGAGGTGATCTGTGGATTCTTTCAATCTCCACTTTTCCCTCTTGTTCAATAATGTCAGGGCAGTTTTCGTGGATAATTTCCTGTAGAATGATGTCCAGACTTTTACTTTTGTCATGATTTTATGGTAGTTCGATAATTCTTAAATTATCACTGGTTTTATTTTCTAGGTCTGTAGTTTTATCAGTGAGGTGTTTCATATTTTCCTCAATTTTTTCATTCTTTTGATTTGGGTTTGGTAGACTCAAAACCTGACTGGTTATTGCCAATGGGCAAGAAATATTCAGGAAAATATTTTGTGATTAATGGTTAAAAAGTGTTTAGTGTTTTTAACTGAACACCACAGATTCCTCTTTTCTGCCAGAGGAAAAAATGAAAAAAACTTAGAGGTGAAACTGATACAATTACAGTTTTTTTCTTGGAGCCACAGGAAAAAGTAGAGTAAAGAGATAAGAAAAGAAGATAAAGAACTTTGAAAAGGATTTGGCAGGCTTTGAAAATGAATGTACTGAATGTACAATAACAATCCCTTCCTCCTTTGGGGAAATAAGGGAAGGATTAAACATTAGAAAGGTAAATGGAGAAAGATTTTTAAAAACTCAATTCAGGATTTTTGAGTGAGGTAAGTAAAAGTTTTATGAGATATTACACAGTAATATTAGTAAATATTTAAAAAGTTAAATTAAAACAAATTTAAAGTTTAAATTTATCTTATATCAATATCAGAATGTGTTTTCAAAGAGCTCCTTCCATTCTGTACTCTTTCTAACTCTTCTGCATTTTATGTATTTCATAACTATTAGCCTTTTCAAATTTTTTAAATCCAAGTTTTTTTTTCAATTGGTTATTTTGTTCTTTATTCATGAATGGTTTTTTCTAGATATCTTAATTTTTACTTCATTTCATTGCCTAATTTTCTCTCTTTGGTACATTTTTAAATTTTACCTTTCTGTTTATCTTAGCATTGCCAATTCTATAAGAATTTCTTTAACTACTTACGAGCATCTTTCTCAATATATATTGAGTTTTATCTAAATTACTTCTTATATTTTCTAGTTGATTTCATTGCCCACTGATCTCCTTATTTCAACTCCTCTTTCTTAAACTCATTTTCTATATATCTAGAGGGTAATTTTTAACTATTAATTATGGGGATAAATCAATATCTTCCTTCCTAGAGAGATACAAGGCACTCCTTTACCCAAAGTAAGATTCAGGGCCTACCTTCAAAGGACATCACAGAATGTCAAAATTAGAAGGAACATGGTACATAGAAGAAGAAACAAAAACCAGGAGAAGCCCAATATCATGATGGAGGTCATGTAGCTAGGGAAAGGCCATGCTGAGATTGGTTGCTTTGATGTCTTGACTACCCAGACTATCTTTCTCTGCCTCTGGGGATGATTATCCATTTTCCAGAAGAAGAAACTGATACAAAAAATTAAATAGGTGACACAGCTAGTTTGGGAGGCCATTTTTGAACTCGGGCTTTATTGGGATTATAACCCTAAAATTCTCCAATATGTAAATAAGGTCTGTCAGCCACAGTTATGAACTGATAACTATTTTTAAAGGAACTATTTCACTTCAATAAATAGAATACAAGACCTTCCTCATGATCTGAGACCCCTTCCCCCTTGTTCAAGACATAACATTTATAAACTTCAAGTTTAAATAGTAATCTATTGCTACAGTCCCTTCTAGCCTGGTTCAACCCAAAATATACATTTTAATTGGTGGATTAAATTAGTCAGGAGCACAAGTGACCAAAGAGTTCTCAGGGTTGGAACATGTAGTGAAATGCCCTTGTCTATACTCTATCTTAAAATAATTAATCATAATTGTATTGTGAAATTAAGGTTAGGTCATTGTCCTTACTTCATTAGATGTATATCAAAGTTTTTTAATGCATAAAATAGTCACTAATTCTATGGAATTATATTAAATGAATAATGCCAATTGAGATTTAATTCAGGGATAAAAATCAATGATTTAGGATGGGCAGGGGTCTGTTTACATCTATTTATAAACTCCGATAAGGACAGCTTAGTTGATAAGAAAGTAACAGGACATGGGAGACGNTATAAACTCTGATAAGGACAGCTTAGTTGATAAGAAAGTAACAGGACATGGGAGACGATCTTGACTGTTAACTCAGCTGCTTCTCCAAAGTGCCATTGAGTCACAAGTTTATTATATATGAAAATTCAAACTCCCCTTTGCCCAAAAGCACAGAGAAATATTTACAGCTTTGTAGACATTGCAATTAGTTTAGACAACACACAGAAACCTCAGAAACTTCAAGGTGAAGATAAGAGTACAAGGCTGGATTGTAACTGCCTCATCATCAGTTAAGTCTGGGAATATTTTGCTGGGTCAGGAAGTCCCTGAATTTTTTGACCTCAAATGTCTAAAACCACTCTTTGAGACCCAGCAGCTGCATTCTTGACCAAAGGGGAGAATTTTAACCTCTTGACTTCTGGTTTGCTAAGAGCTTTAAGCTTTTCAATAAGGCCACAATACTTTTCAACAAGAAAGGGTGTGGATCAAAAAAGGGGTGAAAAGAGGAGTCAGATTTTTATCTATTTGAGACTCTGTTTCTATTATAGGCTTCCCACATATTCACTCTTTTTGTTTAAATTGAATAGGGCATCCACCTGTTGGGCTGTGTAAATCTGTCTTAAGAGATCCAAGGGAAACTTTTAAGTTACACAGATTTGGGGATAAAAAGAAAAGAGGACAAAAGCAATGATCCAATGATTGCTAAGTGCATTGACAAAAAGCCAATTGGGGGCAGTCCCCTTTGGCATACGAGTGCACATTCAAAACAAATGCATTCATCTCCCCATAGTTCTAGCAACTGCACCCCATAGTTTATTTTGAATCATCTTGATGCAGTGTAGGATTTCTGAAGACATCATCATGGTGCATTCTCCAAACAAGTTCATTGTCTGGATTCTGGGCAGATGGCATATTTCTTATCCTGAAATTACTCTCAAAAGAATTTAAACTTTACATTATAGATTATAATACATACATTTTCCCCCTCAAGAGAGTTTAAGGCTAATATCCCAATCAGCTAAGAATACATGGCTGAGTTTTGGAGTTGTGTGAATCAATTGGCAAAAAAAAAATTTAAAAATTTAAAAATCCAAATAAGAGAGAAATTAACTTGTGAATGAAATGTAAAATATCAAAATCTTATGTGCAAAAATGTAGGGGAAAATAAACTTATATCAGGTTCTTGAATCAAGGTCCAAGTAAAGTGATTTAAGCAATGGTGTAATTACCCATTCAATAGCCAAGACTATTACCACACTTATAAGAGAAAGAAAAGGACCAAATTTTTATGAGAAATGGAAGTGTCTTTCCCTGGCCTAATTTGCTTGCACTTTTCAGGGATAGGGTGAGCCAGGATAATGGCCAACCTTTGGTACTTAGCTAGGATGAAGCTCAAGGAAGTCTAGCCTCTAACATATGTCAGAAAAGCTGCAACCCTGAACCCCAAACTAAGTTTAAGTCCTTCAGTATTGCCATGAGAAAGTTCTGTCAATCCTTTTTGGATTGGTACTGTCTTTTTTTGACCTTGTGGTGCTAGGTACTGTGCAGTTTCTCACCAATCCCATTGGACTTGGTGGTCTCATTGACATTGTGGCTCTTTTGTTCCCCTCTCCTTGAATCAGACAGAATCATTAATTATAGTCCCATGATATTTACCAATTCATGTCAGGTTTCCATAGACTAAGGCTTTGTGAGTATGCATTAATATTGAACTTATATTATTGTAAAATCAAAAAGGATTGATATTGATTATATGTACTTTAAGTACAAGAAATGAAAAAAGGGAAAAAAGTCTAATTATTCTATATAAAAATTAAAAGGAAAAGCAATAAGAAAATTAAAAATTCAGGAAAAAATACATTTTTAAGTAAATAAGTACAAAAAGTTTTAAAAATAAAAAATATATGTGTACACACACATATATATATGCATATATATATATAT